>NC_141034.1:1690000-1810000 GCF_052040795.2 Danio rerio | reverse complement strand
ATTAAACTCATTCTGTAGGATTAGTAAGCATTTTGAGAAATGAGGACGTCACCAATGTCTTCATATTTCACCTCTTTTTGTAATAGCTGTGTCATACCCATGTCATTATACAGATTTGTGTCCTGATATGTCACAAAAACACGTACACACACACACACACAGAGAAATCCTTATGGGGACTTTTCATAGACACAACAATATTTTTATTTTTCTACTAAACAGACTGTATATTATCTCCTCCACCCCTAAACTCAACCCTCAGAGGGGACAATCTGCATTTTTACCGTTTTGAAATACTTCATTCTGTGTAATGTATGAACCACTGTTATCAAGGACCACCAAAAAAATGTCCCCACATGGTCAAAATTAACTGGTACTTGGCCATATAATGAATACAAGGCACACACACACAAACACACAAAATTATCATCACACACAGGCACACACACACCTTGATCTGATGAGTCCTATTGTGTGTTTTACTCAGCATTTGTGCTGATGAGTGAGAGTGACTGTGTGTGACGTTAAGCACATCTCTCGTTGCTCATGAGTCCGAGTGTGTGTATATGTATGTGTATGTGTGCATGTGCCTGTACATATATGTTTGTGTGTGTGTCTGTGTCTCTATATATATGTATGTATGTTTGTATATATATGTGTGTGTTCGTTCGTATGTATGTCACTCACCCTCAGTGCTGATGAGTCCCAGTGTGTGCAGGAGTTTCAGGGCTCCACACAGCAGCAGAACTATGGCTAAAGTTTGCAGTCCTTCTCCTTCCCCCTTCTCCATCACTCCTCATTCACTTTATTAATCTTATTTCCGTCTCTCTTTCACTCCAGTCTCTTTCTGAATTTGCTGAGTCCCCAACATCCATCTTTATATACACACACACACACACCTCTCTCTCTCTCTCTCTCTCTCTCTCTCTCTCTCTCTCCCAGTTTGTCCTCTTTCTGACTCTACCCCTCTCTTTTTCCCCTCTGTCAACACAATACACTTTTAAAGTCCCTTTATTTACCAGCGGTCGCCACAGTGGAATGAACCTTCAACTTATCCAGCATATGCTTTATGCAGCCGATGCCCTTCCAGCTGCAACCCAGTACTGGGAAACACCCATACACACTCATTCACATACACTACGGCCAATCTGGTTCATCAATTCTCCTATAGCGCATGTGTTTGGACTGTGGGGGAAGCCCACGCCAACACGGGGAGAACATGCAAACTCCACACAGAAACGCTAACTGATCCAGCCAGGAGTCGAATCAGTGACCTTCTTACTGTTAGACCACAGTACTAACCACCGCGCCACCCTTGTCTATATCAATACAGCTCATTTATGTTTATACACCTCGTTTAGGTTTCATTCAAATGACTTCAATTAACAATCCTGCATTATGGACTCCGAATGACACAAAAGTGTGTGTGTGTGTGTGTGTGTGTGTCCTTCACACTCAGGTAAGACTGCAGCCCCAGGTGAGTCCTGCCCTCAGGTAGGGCATTAAAAACAATGTCAAATCATTGTGTGTGGTTGTGTGTGTGTGTGTGTGTGTGTGTGGTTGAGTGTGTGTGTGTGTGTGTGTGGTTGTGTGTGTGGTTGTGTGTGTGTCTCATGCATCATAAAATTGCTGCAATAAAATAATCCACAATATAAATATAAAATAAACCCTTACACTTGTATTGCCATTACTAAAAAAAATTACTCATGAACTACCACAAATTGGGGTGACAGGGTGGCACAGTATGTAGCACTGTCACCTCACAGCAAGAACGTCGCTGGTTCGAATCTCGGCTGGGCCAGTTGGTGTATATGTGTGGAGTTTTGCATGTGTTAGCATGGGTTTCCTCCAAGTGCTCCTGTTTCCCCAACAGTTCAAACACATGCGCTATTGGGGAATTGATCAACTAAATTGGCCTTAGTGTATGAGTGTGTGTTTGTGAATGAGAGAGTATGGGTGTTTCCCAGTAATGGGTTGCAGTTGGAAGGGCATCCGCTGTGTAAAACATTCATTTATTTTGGCTTAGTCCCTTTATTACTCCGGGGTCACCACAGCGGAATGAACCGCCAACTTATCCAGCATGTTTTTACGCGGCGGATGCCCTTCCAGCCGCAACCCATCTCTGGGAAACATCCACACACACTCATTTAAACTCATACACTACGGACAATTTAGCCTACCCAATTCACCTGTACCACATGTGTTTGGACTGTGGGGGAAACCGGAGCACCCGGAGGAAACCCATGCGAATGCAGGGAGAACATGCAAACTCCACACAGAAACGCCAACGGACCCAGCCGAGGCTCGAACCAGCGACCTTCTTGCTGTGAGGAGATAGCACTACTCACTGCACCACTGCGTCGCCCTATCATTTTAACAATGACTGTTTCAATAATGTTTTAATAAACTCTGATGCTTTAAGAGGCTCTGGAAATGAGATGTGCAGATATTATATGTACTGCAGTGAACTGATTAATTTTTACATTGGACTTTAAAGAAAGTTTAGCTGAACTGTGCATCATGAGGATTTAATTCAGCATTTTACCAATAATTCCTGCATCACGATTTTTAAGATGGCCACTAGATGGAGACAAACATCAACAAAACACGTCAGAGCTGGAGGAAATCACTGATTCAGAAATGCGCTGCTGTGTGTATGAATAAACACACTAGAACACGTGACAACACAAACCCTCACTCAAACATTTCACACATGCTGTATAACACTACTGCTGTTCCTAACCCAGAAGAGCTCGATTTCAGTGCACTACACGCACACACACACACACATACACACACACAAACGCACACACGCGTCCAAAGACGTGTGTTTCACTGTAATCCTTCAGTTTAAACCGCTAGTTTGCATAATCTGAATTAGCATAATCATTACATTACCATAGCAATTGAGGAGAGCTCGGTTTCTGAGAGCGAGGGCAAAATATATCCACACACACGCACGCACGCACGCACGCGCACACACACACACGCGCACAATAAGAGTGAGAGCACAACATATCCACAGACATACACACACACACACACACACACACACACACATCCACAAAAATCTCTAACCCATTTATACACAGACACACACACACACATTTCTCTCACAATTACACACACAAATCTCTCAAACACATTCACACACACAACACTCAAATACTCAAAAATACACACAAGCACCTTTCACAAATACACACACAAATATTTCAAACATATTCATATACACACGCACACACACACACACACACACACGCACGCACAAACACACACACACACACACACACACCTTTCACAAATACAAACACAAATCTCTCAAACATATTCAAACATACACACACACACACACACACACCACAAATACACAAAAATCTATCAAACACACTCACACATAACTCTCTCAAACACACACATGGGTGCACACACACACACACACACACATATCTCTCAAATGCATTCATAAACATACACACACCACTACCAAACACATCTAAGCCATTGTTGCGGATTAACAAAGGTGTTCCTCAGAGCTCAGTTTTAGGCCCTCTTTTAGTTCTTTGTATTTTTTATTGTTATTATTATTATTATTATTATTTATTACATATATATTACATATATTATTTATAATATATATTTTTATTATATTTGTTGCCTAGAAACCAAAAAAGCTCATTATTATTACTGTAAAAAAATGAATGGGTAAAAATCTAGTCATTATGTTGGGTTAAACGAATAACCCAAAATGCTGGGTCAAGTAAAAATGTATTCTGTCCAACAATTAATCAGCAACTGATGCTAAAAAAGCAAGTGGATTTCTATTTAACAGTCAATTCTGTTTTTACTCCATGGATGTTGCAGTGCTCCCTATATCCTACACTGTATGAAATGCAGTGTTCCGCACATATCGTTCATGTTGTTCAGACACAAATCGATTAAGTTAGCTAAACAAATTTCAGTGGATTAAACAATTTAAAAATTAAGTTGTCCCAAAATAAATTCTCAATAATTGTGTTGTTTAAACAAATGACTCAGAAAGTTCAGATCTAGGCCATCATCGCGCATTAACAAAGGTGTTCCTCAGGGCTCAGTTTTGGGCCCTCTTTTAGTTATTTGTATTATTTATTATTATTATTATTATTATTATTATTATTATTATTATTATTATTGTTATTATTTTATTATTACAATTATTTATTATTATAATTTAATTATTTTTAATTATTATTATTATTATCATTATTATTATTATTATTTTATTATTACAATTATTTATTATTATAATTTAATTATTATTAATTATTATTATTATTATTATTATTATTATTATTATTATTATATTTGTTGCCTAGAAACAAAAAAAGCTCATTATTATTACTGTAAAAAAAAAAAAGAATAGGTAAAAATCAAGCCATTATGTTGGGTTTAAAGAACAACCCAACCTGCTGGGTCAAGTTAAAATGTGCTCTGTCCAATAATTAATCAGCAACTGATGCTAAAAATGCAACCTGATTTCTATTTAATAGTCAATTCTGTTTTTACTCCATGGATCTTGCAATGCTCCCTATATTGTATTTTCTGTTTTAATTGCCTAGATCTGTCTGTAACATGCAGGCCTGTTGTCAAGCAATGTGCTAAAAATGACAATAAAACCGACTTTGACTTTGAAGTGTAAACCAGAAACTCACATCCAGACACATTACGCGTATAAATAGCTCAGGTAAACTCTCTGTGGCTCTCAAAAACACACAGTGAGAGGAGCTTCTGCTGCAGTTCTCCATCAGTGTCCACAACAGGCGGAAGAGAAGAAGAGAGAAGAGAAAACTTGTATGACAATCAGTATGAGCCAATATAATGCCTGTAAATAAGATGTGCCGGAAAATATGCACTTAGATAATATTCACGCACACAAAAAATGAAAATGATCCATGGACAGGCACTGAGGAGGACTTCTAGTGGACAAACCAGATGCTAATATTCTCAATTGTTCACTGCAGAAGCATCATTAATTAGTCCATCTGATACAAACAAAGGCGTTTTTAACATAAAACAAGGTGCCTGAATAGTGATTTAACAAACAACGAGCACAACCTGGAGAACACAACCTGTGTGTGTGTGTGTGTGTGTGTTTGTGTGTGTGTGTGTGTGTGTGTGTGCGTGTGTGCGTGTGTGTGTGTGCGTGTGTGTGTGTTTGATGAAGCTGTAACTGCAGGCAGTGTGGGTGTGCAATTCAAGACGTCTGAAATATTCACTAGAGGAAAACCCACAGCCGCAGGTTTAACACACTCACACATGCACACACACACACACATGCGCAAACACGCTGAACTCTAAAGCAAAGTCTAATGTGCTTCTCAGCGTCGATATTAATTCAAAACAGTGGTGTACTGCAGATATGAGGTAACCTGCGCACCTTTCTGAAATACTGTCTGATGCTCCAATGGGGTCTGATTAGGTTTTGGGTAGTTGAGATAGTATACAGCGCTTTTATAATAACTTGTGCATATATAATTACTCTTATTGGAGTCATTTCTGAAGGATCAAATAACATGTGAGTATTAATGCTGAAAATTGAGCTTTACAGAACATGAATAATAATAATAATAATATAAATAATAATAATAATAATAATAATAATAATATAAATAATAATAATAATATAAATAATAATAATAATAATAATAATAATAGTAATATAAATAATGTAAATGATAATAATAATCATAGCAATAATAATAATATAAATAATATAAATAATAATAATGATGATAGCAATAATAATTATAATAATAATAATAATGATAATATAAATATTAATAATAATATTATTATAAATATTATAAATAATAATAATAATGATGATAGCAATAATAATAATATTAATAATGATAGCAATAATAATTATAACAATAATGATAATATAAATAATAATAATAATAATAATAATAATAATAATATAAATATTAATAATAATATTATTATAAATATTATAAATAATAATAATAATAATGATGATAGCAATAATAATAATATTAATAATGATAGCAATAATAATTATAACAATAATGATAATATAAATAATAATAATAATAATAATAATAATAATAATAATAATAATAATAATAATAATAATAATAATATAAAGGGGCGGCTCGGTGGCTCAGTGGTTAGCACTGTCGCCTCACAGCAAGAAGGTCACTCATTCGAGTCCCGGCCGGGTCAGTTTGCATTTCTGTGTGGTTATCTGTTGCATAAAACATATGCTGGAATAGTTGGCAGGTCATTCCACTGCGGTGACCTCTGAAATAGAGACTAATTTGAAGGAAAATTAACGAATAAATGAATAATAAGAACAATAATAAGAATGCCATTTATCTTTGTATTTTTGTATTTATCTTTGTCTAAATCTAAGCTGGTTGTTTTGGTTGTAATGGTTTAACCAAGACTAAAATCTAAAAATGCCAATGGGAAAAACACTTCCAGATTCAAGGCTGTTGAAGAACTCATACTGATGCAATATTTTTCCAAAAAGGGTGTGGTGTTAAATTGGAATTTTAAAGGGTTCATAGTTCACCCAATAAATGACCTCATGTGGTTATAAACCTTAATGAGTTTCTTTCTTGTGCTGAAAACTAATTTTAAAAAGACGCTGGCACCCATTTATGTCCATAGTAGGAAAAATTAACAGAATAAAACAAAAAAAATGCATTTTTGCATGAACTATCCCTTTAAATGAGTTAAATGATGAAGAAGTGTTGCTCAGTTCATTCATTTTCAATCAAAAATGATCATCTATTCTGAAGCGGCTTCTGCCAGATCAATATCTGACTCTCTGCTTCCCGTCTGAGCCGATCACAGCACGCATCAATCAAATCTGATGACACACGTCAAAAATCTGCCATTTACAATCTCAGTGTTGACGATCACACAGCCGCAGTTTAATGTCCCCGTCCTGAATTTAATTAAAACCGTATCAGCAAGTGAACTTTAATTCAAATCTAATCACAAGCAGCTAAAAAAAAAAGTTAAAACGTTGAGCTTTGTGTCCTGAAAAAGTTTTCGCAGGGGGAAAAAATGAGGATTTAAACTACATCTGGATTTAAATTCGAAAGCAAGTATACCATTGTTTTATAATGTTTATATATACAGTGTTACTGTACATACATTATCTGGCAAAAGTTGTGGATCCCAGTTGTAAGAGCAACAAATAATAGCTTGACTTCTAGTTGATCATTTGGAAAATTGAAGGGGTCGTAGACGACTGTAAGGACCGGAAAGTGGCATGAGGGGGTGGATTGGGGAGGGTGGCAGAATTCGTGGACGAAAGTACAGACAGGGGGTTTAGGGTTAGGAGACGGTGGATGAGGTGTTGGATAGGTGGCCTCTATGGGCGTTCTGGCTCTGTTATATATTTTTAAAGTGTCGTTTAAACACTTACAGTGCCTGTTACGACGGGGAGGAATGACAAAGACAGCTGGAGGTAAGATCCAATATGCAGGTTTATTTAGCGTCAGGCAAGCAATGGTCAAATCAGGTGTAAATGGGTATGTGCAGGCAAATCCAGAATCATAGTCAATATACAGGCAATAGGTCATAAGGCAGGCGGCTAAACAGGAGAACACGGATTTACAAGGCTAGGGTAAAGCATGGATAAACAAGACAGGGAGAAACGCGTTGTAATGTCACTTAGGAGTAAACAAGACTCGGCAAACAGGATGGGTGAATGAGTGGCTTATGAATGGTGTGCTATCAGTCTCTGACAAGGTTCAGCTGGTGAGTGTAATCAAGCTAGATGAATGAGCAGGCGTGAGTGTCTGGGAGAGCATGTATGAATATGTAGTCCAGGGGAAGGTGGAAGTGTAGTCCATAGTGTTCGTGTGAGAACCAGCGATCTCTGGAGAGCGATCGCTGGTTATGTGACAGTGCCTATCGGTGGGTTAGATCTCCCGACATTTCAGTGGTATTAATATATATATATATATATACTGGAAGGTCAAATTTTTATTTAATTTAACTTGTTTTATAATTATTTAAACTTGCTCCACTTTCCCTCACCAAACATTTAAGCTATAGGGGAATTTATTAAACCAAATTGTCCATAGTGTGTGTGTGAGTGTGTGTGTGTGTGTGTGTGTGTGTGTGTGTGTGTGTGTGTGTGTGTGTGTGTGTGTGTGTGTGTGTGTGTGAATGATTGTGTATGGGTGTTTCCCACAACAGGGTTGCGGCTGGAAGGGCATCCGCTGTGTAAAACATGCTGGAATAGTTGGTGGTTCATTCCACTGTGGAGACCCCTGATAAATAAGGGACTATGCCAAAGGAAACTGAATGTTATCATCATCATCATCATCATTATCATTACCATCATTATTATTTCCAATACAGACCAGTGCAAACTCTATTCCACACATCTTGTTTTGACATATGTGACATCAGCTTTCTGTAATTTGCACCCTGAGCTTAACGACTAAATCAAAAATCCTACAGAATGAGCTTTTTTTTAATTTCAGAAACTACACGCACGCACAGTTTCCTCTTAGGGTCAGAATTAGTGGTAAGATTGAGGCAGGCTGATAGAAAACACAGTGTGTTGAGTACTATTGAACGTCCCCATAACTCACAAAAACAAACCTGTGTGTGTCTGTCTGTAAGTGTGTTTGTGTGCGAGCGTGCCTGTGTGTGTGTGTGTCCAACAGGTGCTGGTGTCTTTCAGCCAGTGTAATGTGTCTGTCGGACATGAGCGATGGGTTCGGGACCCTTCAGACGAAAACCCTCCAAACCATCGCCTTTGCCACGTTACCATGACAACAGCGCTTCCAAGGTAACAGGCGGCAAAGGAGTGAGTGTGTGAGTAGAGTAATAAATAACATGAGCATGTTACACACACACACACACACACACACACATACACACACACACACACACACACACACTCTTCGCTTCTGCAACCTGTTAACTCTCTTCAGGTTAACACTGTAATGCTCTCACTGCAGCACAGCTTCATGACTCATGTAATGTGTATGTGTGTGTGACAGAGAGAGTGTGTGTAAATGTGTGCGCATGCATGTGAGTGAAAGAGTGTTTGTGCCTGTTTGTGCCAGAGCTAGCCTCAGTCAAGCAGCACTTGTTGCTCAGTTTAGCGAGGATGTGTGTGAGTCATCTGATGACCGAAAACACTCACGCATGCATGCACACACACACAAATGCATGGCGTTCAAGAATGCAAACATGCTTTTTGAAGTCTGAAGTTCTCTGTTACGCACACACACATGCACGCACATGCGCGCACACACACACGCACACGCACATAATAGTTGATGTCTTACCTCTGGACGGTCGTCTCGATCTCGTCTGCAAGGTCAGTGTGCCAACAACCGCCCCCATGTTGTCACCGTGGAAACAGACGTGTGTGTGAGTGCGTGTGTGTGTCCGTCACGTGTGTTTTCAGTCTCTCGCTCTCTTTCTCTGTCCAGCCTTCATTCTGTCTTCTGTGATTCTAGCGCTCCTGCCTCTTCAGCTGCTCTCTTTCTGCTTGGATTTACCCCTCCCTCCACCATCACACTCTCTCTCTCTCACACACACACACACACAGGCGCACACACTCGTTCATCTTTACTGACGCCGTCTGCACTGCCATATGACATTCAGTCAGTCTCACAAAAACATGTCTCAACCATATTTTACACCCGTGCATCCTTTATAAACACACATGTAGTTGAATTATTCGCCCACCGGTGAATTTCTTTGTCAAATATTTCCCAAATGATGTTGGAAATTTCTCACAGTATTTCCTATAATATTTTTTTCCTCCAGAGAAAGTCTTATTTGTTTTATTTCGACTAGAATAAAAGCAGTTTTTAATTCCATTGAAGCCATTTCAATATTATTCAACATTATTAGCCCCCTTAAGCAATATTTGTTTTGATTGTCTCCAGAACAAACCACTTTTATACAATGACTTGCCTAATTACCCAAACTTGCCCCCCCCCTCTTTCCAATGACTCAATCAAATAAAAACATAAATTTTATATTTAAAAAGACTTAAAAGCAATGTAAAATCAAGGTAAATCTATGTGGTAGCAGTGCACTTTTCTCTTACATCTGCTTTCGAAAACACTATGGGTTGGGTTTAGGAAAGTCCACCTTTGTGTCGACATGTGCAAAAATAATATGCAATTAAAATGCACAACAAAACACATCCTAAGTAACGTATTTCAAATTCGAAAAAATATAGACAGCACCCTATAGTGTATTTGTCATCCGAAACATCCAAAACATAACTTAAATAACGTATTTTATCTTTGTTAAATAGAAAGCGCCCTCTTGTGGATTTGTCATCTGAAATGTTCAAAACATACCTTAAATAACGTATTTTATCTTCGTAAACTTATAAAAAAGCGCCCTCTAGTGGATTTGTCATCTTAAATGTACAAAACATACCTTAAATAACGTATTTTATCTTCGTAAAATTATAGAAAGCACCCTCTGGTGGATTTGTCATCTGAAACAAACAAAACATACCTTAAGTAACGTATTTGAAATTCACGAAAATGTAGAAAGTGCCCTTAAGTGGATTTGTCAACTAGAACATACAACAAAACATTTTAGATTCACACAAATGTAGACTACGCCATCAAGTGTTTTTGTCATCTTAAACGTACAAAACATTAACCTTAAGTAACATATTTTATATTTGCAAAACTGTAAAAACCGCCCTCCAGTGGATTTGTCATCTGAAAGTAACTCATTTCATGATTGCTAAGTTGTAAAAAGCACGCCCTACTGCATTTTCCATCTGAAATGTACAACAAAACGTAGCCTAAGTAGGGTATTTCAGATTCACATCAATATAGACAGCGCCCTCTGGTGGATTTGTCAACTAAAAAAATACAAAACATAGCTTAATGTAATTTATATTCGCAAAATTATAGAAAGCGCCCTCTAGCGGATTTGTCATCTGAAATGTACAAAACGTCTCCTATGTAACGCATTTCATCTTTGCAAAACTGTAGAAAGCTTCCTCTAGTGCATGCCATCTGAAAGTAACGCAATTCATATTCGCAAAAATGTAGACAGCACCCTCTAGTGGATTTGTCATCTGAAAAGTACAAAAGACACTTTAAGTAACGTATTTTTATATTAGCAAAATTCCAGAAAGCGCCCTCTAGTGGATTTGTCATCTGAAAGTAACGCAATTCATATTTGCAAAAATGTAGACAGCACACTTTGGTGGATTTGCCATATGAAAAGTACAAAAGACACTTTAAGTAACGTATTTTTATATTAGCAAAATTGCAGAAACCGCCCTTTAGTGGGTTTGTCATCTGAAAATAAGGTATTTCATATTCGCAAAAATGTAGAAAGCGGCCTCTATTGGATTTGCCATCTGAAAAGTACAAAAGACACCTCAAGCAACGTATTTCCTATTTGCAAAACTGCATAAAGCGCCCTCTAGTGGATTTGTCATCTAAATGTGCAACAATACGAACAAAAAGTAATGTATCTTACAATTCGCAAAAATGTATTCTGAAGCACGAGTTAGCAAATGAGCCTTGGCTGTACACTTCAATAACAGCATTCTCAAAACGAGACACTTGTGTGCTCTATATGTGGAAGATCATGCGTATGTGTGTTTGCTGATTTTATGAGCATCAGTGTAAATGTCACGGGTGTCTACTCCTTCCTGCTGATTCATTAGCGTCCAAGGACTTCCAATGACACAGACACTAATTATTAACAGACAGTCATAATCACCCAAACCTGTTCCTGAATCATCTTGAGGTGAAACCCCAGATTGTAAACATCTGATAAATGACTTCTGCATTTAAAATAATATACCGTTAATCAATGCATACTGCTTCATATAGTGCTATTATTAAATGTATATATCATCATTTTCCTTCGATATAGTCTCTTTATTCATAGGGGTCGCCACAGTGGAGTGAACCGCCAACTTATCTAGCATATGTTTTACACAACGGATGCCATTCAAGAGAATAATATTACAACCTTTCTACTTTAAGATTTTGGATTTGTGTCTAATAGTGAAATTTACAAGCAATTTCTGAATATTTTTTCCTCCAGCAGTTTTCATGGCATAGTTTATCCCTACAGTGGCGGCGCACGGCTGTCAGATTAAACCCACAGGAAAGATATCGCTCAAGAGTCTTTCAGGGATATGATTCATGCGGATCAATTACATAAGGGATAATATACTCACACAGACTTTATGGCAAAATAAAGCCTGATAAGGAAATCATCATCATCATCATCATCATCATCATCATCCTCATATATTCACCACCTGATGATCTCACTTACTGTACACAAGCATACTGTACTAACAGGGGCTCTAACACTGACTAGTTCAGCCCACATGATGAAAACACTACAGTGATTTAACACTTTTTCTATACTATGGAAAAGTACTCAAGTTAATCTGCTGTGCTGATCTTGCAGTTGCTATGGCAACACAAAAAATATGAATTATTGCTGTGGTTAAAAAAAACTATAAATGAATCTGTTGTGGTGATTCTGCAGTTGCTATGGTGACAAATCTGCTAATTAATCTCTTGTGGTAATTCTAGTTGCTATGGTAACAACATTAACAGCAATTAATCTGCTGTTGTGATTTTGCTGTTGCTATGGTAACAGCAACTACAGTAATTAATCTGTTGTGGTGATTCTACAGTAGTTATGGTAACACAACAACAACAGTAATTAATCTGCTGAGGCGATTCGGCAGTTGCTATGGTAACAAAAATGATAGTAATTAATCTGCTGCTGTAATTTTGCAGTTGCTATGGTAACACAACCACTATAGTAATTAATCTGTTGTGGTGATTCTACAGTTGCTATGTTAACACAAAAACTATTGTAACTAATCTGTTGTGGTGATTCTGCAGTTGCTATGGTAACAAAAACTACTAATTAATCTCTTGTGTTAATTCTAGTTGTTATGGTAACAACATTTATAGTAATTAATCTGCTGTTGTGATTCAGCGGTCGCTATGGTAACACAACAACTACAGTAATCAATCTGTTGTGGTGATTCTGCAGTTGCTATGGTAACAAAAACTATGGTAATTAATCTGTTGTGGCGATTCTGCGGTTGCTATGGTAACACAAAAACTATAGTAATTAATCAGTTTTGGTGATTGCAGTTGCTATGGTAACAAAAACTATAGTTAATAATCTGTTGAGATTTTGCAGTTGCTATGGTAACACAAAACCTATAATAATTAATCTGTTTTGGTGATTGCAGTTGCTATGGTAACACAAAACCTATAATAATTAATCTGTTTTGGTGATTGCAGTTGCTATGGTAACAAAAACTATAGTAATTAATCTGTTGTGGTGATTCTGCAGTTGCTATGGTAACAAAAACTATAGTAATTAATCTGTTGTGGTGATTCTGCAGTTGCTATGGTAACAAAAACTATAGTAATTAATCTGTTGTGGTGATTCTGCAGTTGCTATGGTAACAAAAACTATAGTAATTAATCTGATGTGGTGATTCTGCAGTTGCTATGGTAACAAAAACTATAGTAGTTAATCAAATGCATATAGATACGTATAGTTAAATATCAAACACACATAGTTAAAGAAAGACATTAGTTAAAATTAGGAATTTAATTAATATTCTTAATTATTGGGTAAAAATAAACAAATAAATAACAGAGATAAAATAAATACATAAAATCAAATAATCTCACAACAAGAAGGTCGCTGGTTTGAGTCCCGGCTGGGTCAGTTGGCATTTCTGTGTGGAGTTTGCATGTTCTCCCCGTGTTGGTGTGGGTTTCCGCTGGGTGCTCTGGTTTCCCCCACAGTCCAAACACATGCGCTGTAGGGGAACTGATGAACTAAACATATGTGAAACATATGCTGGAATAGTTGGTGGTTCATTCCGCTGTAGCAACCCCTGATGAATAAAAGGACTAAGCTGAAAGAAAATGAATAAATGAACATCAATACATTTAATAAATAAATAATACAAATATATTCGCTGGAATTTTTTACATGAATCAATAAGTTTAAATAGAAAGAAAGAAAGAAAGAAAGAAAGAAAGAAAGAAAGAAAGAAAGATGTTGCCTGATGCCTGCAATAAATAATTAAGAAACAGTTTACCACTGAATCAACTAATAAGAATGGCGTATTCCCAGAGAGGCGTATAATATGCTTATTGAATAATTAAAAACATCATAAGGCTGTGGTTAATGTGAAGCGTGGGAGCTTTAATAAATAAGACGGATGTTGAAGGGCTGAATGTGCAGGAGGAGGAGGTGGAGCGTTTTCATAAACACTCATCTGCATGAAACTCTTCCACAGCGGAAAGACATTACTGGGATGGGAAAAAAAATCATGTGCTGCATTAATCAGACAGAGACGTGATGTCTGTCTGTCTGTCCATCCATCTGTATGTCCGTCTGTCTGTCTGACTGTTTGTCTGTCCATGGGAATGTCTGTCTGTCTTTCTGTGTTAATGTTCTTCTATCTATCTGTCTGTCTATGCCTGTTTGTCTCTTAGTCAGCATGTTTTTCTGTCTGCCTGTTTGTCTGTCTGTCTGTCAGTCTGTCTGTCTGCCTGTTTGACTGTCTGTCTGTCTGTCTGTCCATCTGCCTGTCTGTTCCATCTGTCTGTTCATCTGCCTGTTTTTCTGTATGTCTGTCCTTCCATCTGTCTGTCTGTCTGTCTGTCTGTCTGTCTGTCTGTCTGTCTGTCTGTCTGTCCATCTGTCTATCCATCTGTTTGTTTATTTGTCTGTCCGTCTGTTTATCAATTTGTCTTTCTGTCTGTCCATCTGCCTGTCTGTCTGTTCATCTGCTTGATGTGTCTATCTGTCTGTCAGTCTGGCTGTTTTTCTGTCCATGTGTCTGTCTGTCTATCCATCTGTCTGCCTGTCCATCTGCTTGGCCATATATCTGTTCGTCTTTAAATCCGTCTGTGTATCTGTCCATTGCTCTGTCTGTCCATCTGTCTGCCTATTTGTCTCTATCTATTTATCTATTTATCTATTTATCTATCTATCTATCTATCTATCTATCTATCTATCTATCTATCTATCTATCTATCTATCTATCTATCTATCTATCTATCTATCTATCTATCTATCTATCTATCTATCTATCATCTATCTATCTATCTATCTATCTGGCTGTCTGTCTGTCTGTCTGTCTGTTCCTCTAAACACACACACACACACACAAACAAACACACACACACGAATAAAGTGTTTCTCTGCAGTGTGATGTTTGACACCCAGCAGCGCTTTAATAAAGACTGAAACGGAGCTGGAGATGAAGACGAGCGCCAGAGAATTGGCTGTAGACTTTTATTACAAGGTCGCAGTGACAGAAGGAAGAGAAATAACGGCAGGACGCGCCTTTTTTTTTTTGCCGTCTGTTTTCTGCGATGATTTCTGTCACACAGACAGATTGAAGGAAACAGTGTGTCTGAACACATGAATATCAATGCTGCGCGCTGGCGTGTGTCTGTGAAGGTTAGATAGAGATGGAAATACACTAAATAAAAAGCCTGGATTTGCTCTGATATGCCTTAAAAGGGGACGGTTCATACTGATATGAAAAAACACGTCCTCACTTACTCATCCTCATATTGTTCTACACTGTAAACATATCTGTATTTTGGGATTTACAGATGTTTTCTGTTTATTAATGGTTATGAATTGCATTATGGGATGTTGATCTCTGCAACCCAGTACTGGGAAACACCCATACACTCTAACATTCCAATTTAGTTCATCAATTCCCCTATAGCGCATGTGTTTGGACTGTGGGGGAAACCGGAGCATCCGGAGGAAACCCACGCTAACACAAGGAGAACATGCAAACTCCACACAGAAACTGACCCATCCGGGACTTGACCACTGACCTTCTTGCTGTGAGGCCACAGTGCTAACCACTGAGCCACCATGACGAGTGCTGATATTTTTATTTCATGTATATCACTTACTATAAATAAATCAGAATAACGAAAGCATTCGGTTACACTTACCCTACATAGCAACATCTCTCTGGCCCAGCTCTGGCCCACACAATCAGCTTTTGCTTGGCCCACATGCTGCAGTGAATTACGGTACATGCTTGGACCAAGTCTGGCTTCTAGACAAGGGCCAAACATGGACCATATCTGGACCAAGTCTCAGCCAAGTTAATTACCCATAACTGGGCCTGAACTGGGCCAGATATGTTGGTGTGTCACGACTGCAGCTAATTTGATAAACCAATGTAGCATTTTGCTTTATGGCCGTACTTTTTCTCGAAGTGATCTAATTGGTAGAAATTAAATGCATTTTAAAAGTGGGTCAAGATAGGCCAAGCTTACGTGGCCCACATATACATTATTAACATCTGGGCCAAATTCTACATTTGATATCTGGCCCAAGTCTTGTGTGCCGCCTTAAAGACAGTGCTACCTCTGCCAAACCTGGGCCATGTTTGGCCCACATGCTATATGCCAGTGCCGGACGAATGCCTGCTGTGCCAGCCTTATACCAAATCTGGGCCAGAATTCTTTGCTACCTGGGACAGCTAAAACCGACTGAAATCCTTCAGACATCTTGATCTGATCGACACAAAAACTTCACCCTGACTTCAACACAAATCCCTTCACATCTCCTATTCTGACAGCAGCTCTATTGTAGTCATTCATCATAAATAAAACATGTCTAACACAAACACATCTGAAGGAAATCCATCTGAAAGAGACGTGTAGACGTTCACTCACTAATCAACTCAACGGGAACACCCACTCGGTGTTTGAATAAAAATATTATGCAACTCATTCATGAATCACTGTTCATTCACACACACTGTTACGCAACTCAGTAATTACCGTGAACATGACAGCATAAATCAAATGTCAATTTTAAAAGCACTCGCATTAATTCAACTAATAATCAAAAGCAAACAGTAAATATTTACACAACAGCTCCAAATATGATCAGATGAACATTACAGATGCTGTTTGTTCAGATGTCTCAAGTCAATCTTACAAAATGTTGATTATCTTAATTCTGATGCTGTTCCTCAACAACACTCCACATCTGTTTGTTGGACATTAAAGCATATTTTACAAATATTTAGATGTAATGCAGTTGTAGATGTAGCAAGGACATTTTTCACAGTATTACCTATTATGTTAGGTTTATTTATGAACAAATTTCGAGAGGATCACACGCTTATGATTGTTCACAGCTGTTCCAACTTTAGCTAATAACTGATTATCCAATCAGACGATCCTTAACTCACTATAAATAACCAGACTTTTCTCATCTAAATATCTTCGTCTCGAAGAAACCCTCCCACCCAACCCTACTTTCCCTCCTGTCAAACGGGCGTCACATGTGGCCAGCGATTAGCCCTGTTGTCTCACAGCAAGAATGCCCCTGGTTTAATTCCTTTCCAAACCAGACGGCATTTCTGTGCGGAGTTTGCTCTTTCTCCCTGTGGGTTTTCCCCGCGTCCTCCGGTTTCCTCCCACAGTTCAAAAACAAGCACTCTAACAATTATTCCAAAATATTTTAGCTAAACTCTGAGTACACCTTCAGCATCCATATCTGACACTTAGCTACAATAAGCAAGAGGGGGAGTCATCGAGATCTACCTGAGCTCAAACTCCCCTCTCGCCGGGAGGGAGCCCAGGGCTCGAGGATCTTATAAGCTCAGGGCTCTCTCCCGGGACAGCACGCCAAACTAGCTTTACTATCAATCGTCAGCTAAGTGTGAAGTCTCGAAATATGGGGTTTTTTTTCTGGGCAACGTTTTTTTTATTTTACTTTGGCTGGAATATGTATTTTATTTGTTTTAAATGTAAAAAAACTGATGAGGTCAATATTATTAGGTCAATATTATTATCATATTATAAGCCCCACTTTAGAAATATATTTTATTTCTGAGTGGCTGCATAACAAACCTATGACTTGCCTAATTAAACAAACTTGCCTAGTTAACCTAATTAACCAGGTTAAGCTTTTAAAAATCGCACTTTAAGCTGAAGATTTTGATTTATTATTTGTGGCCTTACTTCAATTTGTACCATGGTTTCTCTAAAAAAAATGACCATTGTGTTTTTGTTTTTACTCTGTAACAGAGGAGGTTTGTCCATCAGGTGCATGTGTGTGGATGAAGGTCACTGTACATACTGTGAGAAATAATTGACGAACAACTGCTGAATTATTGAATATTAAAGCGCACCTATGGTGGAAATGCTCCACAAACACGCATTCGCACTATTATTCTACCTACCTTCCATACAAACTGACGAAAACAAGTTACTTACGCAAGACTACTCTATGCATTAATATAGGATCAAAATTCTTCTCTTAGCTTAAAGGTTATGTAAAACAAGTAGCGCTCAATCATGTTGATTGTGTGGTACATTCACAGGTAAGCATTATTTTCCTTGATTATTCCTTGGAGTTTAAGTAAAGTGTCTGGTGCATATGTAGAGAATAGTGTTTCTACGGGTGGTTTGTCAAGCCCACTCACCTGTGTGAGGCACACTCCAGAAATGCACAATGTTTTATAGCAATATGGAGTGATTGCAAGAAAGTGTCTAGCGCAAGTGTTGGTTAAAGTGTCAGAGAGATAAAAGAGTGTCTTCTACAGGTGGTTTGTCAGGCCCACTCACCTGTGTGAGGCACAATCCAGAAATGCACAATGTTTTATAGCAATATGGAGTGATTGCAAGAAAGTGTCTAGCGCAAGTGTTGGTTAAAGTGTCAGAGAGATGAAAAAGTGTGTTTTCTACAGGTGGTTTGTCAGGCCCACTCACCTGTGTGAGGCACACTCCAGAAATGCACAATGTTTGATAGCAATATGGAGTGGTTGCAGGAAAATGTCTAGCGCAAGTGTTGGTTAAAGTGTCAGAGAGATGAAAAAGTGTGTTTTCTACAGGTGGTTTGTCAGGCCCACTCACCTGTGTGAGGCACACTCCAGAAATGCACAATGTTTGATAGCAATATGGAGTGATTGCAAGAAAGTGTTTAGCGCAAGTGTTGGTTAAAGTGTCAGCGAGATGAAAGAGTGTCTTCTACAGGTGGTTTGTCAGGCCCACTCACCTGTGTGAGGCACACTCCAGAAATGCACAATGTTTGATAGCAATATGGAGTGATTGCAAGAAAGTGTCTAGCGCAAGTGTTGGTTAAAGTGTCAGAGAGATGAAAGAGTGTGTTTTCTACAGGTGGTTTGTCAGGCCCACTCACCTGTGTGAGGCACACTCCAGAAATGCACAATGTTTGATAGCAATATGGAGTGATTGCAGGAAAATGTCTAGCGCAGGTGTTAGTTAAAGTGTCAGAGAGATGAAAGAGTGTCTTCTACAGGTGGTTTGTAAGGCCCACTCACCTGTATGAGGTGCAATCAGTATGATCAGTATGACACTTTCTCCAAACTCTAATAATAATGTAAACATTTGAATTTAACCAAAGCTGCGGAACTTTCTTGAATCCGCCATAAAGGACTCACTGAGGGCAAGCTAAGCAGCCTGATCTGCTCGACATCTGGCTCTGCTCATACTGACATATTACTAATATCAATTACGCAGCGAAGCTCATTTCCCACAGCACGGATGCCAGAAACCCACAGTTCTGCTTCACGGCATGCGTGTGTGTGTCTGTGTCCTCCACCGGGAATCAAACAGCTGCACTGAGAACCGCTCAGACTTTAATGCTCTTGAAGAGCTCAGAAAATGCGCATTCGCATGGAAGACACAAAGGTACCACAGATTAACACATGCATGATGATCTCAACCTCGAAACGATTTCAATGCGTTTGCAGATTAAAAATAAACACGGAAATTTGACGCTGATCATTAAAGATGTTTTTATTTTTGGCTGAGTGTGTTTTTGTGTTGGTCTTTGCTGATTAGGCCTGTCGTGAATGAATAAATATGACACTAAAGCCTCAAGGGTGTCGCACAAGTCTCCGTCTTAATGAGACATTCACTGAATCATATATTCAAAAGGTTTGTTCAAAGCTGTCGACTCATTAGGAAGGCGTTTGAATATGCATACAGCCCTTAAAATACAACATACAGATGATGAAGGCACAACTAGGAGCCTCCTGTGAAATTTCAAATCTTTTATTCAATATATCCCAAGTGATGTGTTTAACGGGGGGCAAAGACATTCTCACAGTGTTCATTCATTCACTTGTCGGCTTAGTCCCTTTATTAATCCGGGGTCGCCACAGTGCAATGAACCGCCAACTTATCCAGCACGGTTTTACACAGCGGATGCCCTTCCAGCCGCAACCCATCTCAAGGAAACATCCACACACACATTCACACACACACTCATACACTACAGACAATTTTAGCCTACTCAATTCACCTGTACCGCATGTCTTTGGACTGTGGGGGAAACCGGAGCATTCTCACAGTATTATTATATATAATTTCTTCTGGGCATCTCAGTGGTTAGCACTGTAGTCTCACAGCAAGAAGGTCGCTGGTTCGAGTCCCGTTTGGGTCAGTTGGCATTTCTGTGTGGAGTTTGCATGTTCTCCTCGTGTTGGTGTGAGTTTCCTCCGGGTGCTCCAGTTTCCCCCCACAGTCCAAACACATGCGCTATAGGGGAATTGAACAAGCTAAAAGGATGTCGCCAGAGTGGCTTTTTGATTTATATTCTTGTGCGTCCCAGAAAAGCAAAAATAAATAAATGTAAAAATAAATAAATAAATAAATAATGTGTTGAAATCACACTGCAGCGACAGGTTTTCTTTTTCTAGATTGCTTCAGAAAACACTATTGGTTGGGTTTAGGGACTGGGGGGTTTAGTTAGTCGACAGCTAGCTGACCTGGACAGGCTGAAGTTTATATTGCGCCCTCTAGTGAATTTATGTGAGAAGACGACACATTAGAGAAATTTGAGATTAGATTTACAAAAACAAAAACTGCGAGCAGACGTACCCTCCGGTTATACATATCCGTAACAAGCCTGGGTTGGAAATATGGAGTCAATTTAGAAAAGCGTCAGGTATAATTCTGCAAAATGTTGCCAGAGTGGCATTTTGGTTTCTTTTCTTGTGCGTCCCCGCCACTAGCTCCACATCTGAAAGAGTTTTTAGCATAGGACCAATGTAGTCCAGCAAAGAACAGGTCCAGAAACAAGGTAAAAGAAAAGCAAAAATAAATGAATGTAATAATAAATAAATAAATAAATAAATAAATAATGTAGTGAAATCACACTGAAGCGACAGGTTTTCTTTTTCTAGATTGCTTCAGAAAACACTATTGGTTGGGTTTAGGGACGGGGAGGGGGGGGTCAGTCAGTCGACAGCTAGCTGACCTGGACAGGCTGAAGTTTATTTTGCTCCCTCTAGTGAATTTATGTGAGAAGACGACACATTAGAGAAATTTGAGATTAAATTTACAAAAACAAAACTGCGAGCAGACGTACCCTCCGGTTATACATATCCGTAACAAGCCTGGGTTGGAAATATGGTGTCAATTTAGAAAAGTGTCAGCTGTAATTCTGCAAGAGTGGCTTTTTGGTTTCTTTTCTTGTGCGTCCCAGCAACTAGCTCCACATCTGAGTTTTCAGCATAGGGCTAATGTAGTCATCCACCTTCACAATTTATAATGTTGCAGCGTGTATTTGAATAATGATGGCTGGTTCCTTTACTTGAAAGCTCAGATTTGACCATCATAATTTGTTTTGTTTATAAAGTTTGGGGTTTATTATTGACACTTTACAGATGTTGATCTACCTTAAAGTTTGCTGTGATTGTTCCGCGTTTGCATTTTACCATTGAACACACTTAGTAACATTTATTTAGCAATAGCAAGACTATCTTTAACACTTATGTTTATTTTATTATAAGACACAAGAGGTGAGATTGCTTTGTTTAATTTATTTTTTGTTCCTAAATGGATCGTAGAAGATTCAACAATTATTGATAGCCAATGATATGAAACATGATATTGTGATATTGGGCGAAGCAGTGGCGCAGTAGGTAGTGCTGTCACCTCACAGCAAGAAGGTCGCTGGTTTGAGCCTCAGCTCAGTTGGCGTTTCTGTGTGGAGTTTGCATGTTCTCCCTGCGTTCGTGTGGGTTTCCCCCACAGTCCAAAGACATGAGGTACAGGTGAATTGGGTAGGCTAAATTGTCCGTAGTGTATGAGTGTGTGTGTGTGTG
The DNA here is from genome assembly GCF_052040795.2 of Danio rerio. NCBI lineage: Eukaryota > Metazoa > Chordata > Actinopteri > Cypriniformes > Danionidae > Danio > Danio rerio. The sequence goes on along the minus strand of NC_141034.1, from coordinate 1,787,835 downwards.
TGAATGTGTGTGTGGATGTTTCCAGAGATGGGTTGCGGCTGGAAGGGCATCCGCTGTGTAAAACCGTGCTGGATAAGTTGGCGGTTCATTCCGCTGTGGATTAATAAAGGGACTAAGCCGACAAGTAAATGAATGAATGAATATCATGATATGTTTTTGCTGTATCGCCTAGCCCGAACACACTCTATCTGATGCATGCAAGTACAGAAATGTAAGCTGAATTACTGTTATGATACTGGAAATCTGTCTTGTGTTTTGAAGGCAGTCTGGTGGTTTAAAGCTCCTCGTATTGACGTGCTACAAGGTGACATTAGTATTGTTGTGAGGCAGAGAGATGAAAATGCAGAGGAGCGTGACAGAGTGTGTACTTCTGTCTCTGTCTCTCTCATCACACACTCTTTTCATTCACCGCTTTTCATTTTTTCTTGGTAACCTGACCTGATTTCCTTCTCTCTCGGTGGAGGTCTCAGTGAAGAGCCGCATGTCTTTATGTAATGAATGAATCATCTGGAGCGTCTGCCGTTTCAGGGCCATTTAAACTCATGTACAGCTGAGAGACCAGGGGAAAGAGACACCGAGAGATGCTACAAAGACATTTAATCTGCCCACAACTTGTGTGTTCAACAGCCCATAAAAACAGCCGTATAATAAACACACTTTCTGGGTAGGTTTTTCACACTCGCTCTCTGGACAGAAACATCTAGAACAGAAACTTCCTTGATTTTGGCAATGAAATGAAGTTTATCTAAACAACAGCTGAGCCGTTCGCAGGTTGATTCCCCAAAAATTAGAGTGTAAACACTGAGGCCCAATCTGTGTTTGAGCAGGTCAACACAATCAACAACCAATCACTCCAGCACTGAAGTCAATGAAGCATCACTAAAGCTCCTACTTTTTTTCAATTCATAAATGTATTATATTTACAGGGTCTGAAGTAAACAGTCACTAGATGCAAAATGAAAGTACACTTTTAGAAATGAAAGTGAGCCGCTTTTTTACGCTTTTATTTAAATAGTACCTTAAAAGTTTCTTTCTTAGAGCTTTTGACTGGTTTCTAGGGCAAATATCTAAAAAAAAATCTGAAACTATTTTGTTTTCAGAAAAAGTTCAAATTAATATGTTTTCTTCAAAAGAAGCAAAACAATCTGCTAGTGGGGCAAGCAAAAAATAAACAACAACAACAATATCAACAATAATAATAATAATAAAATAATAATAATATTAAAATAATAATATAAACAAATACATAAAAATATAAATAAATAAATACATTTAAATAAAAGCAATACAAAAGAAATAAATAAAAGAAAGGAAAATTAAATAAATATATAATAAAAAATAAAATAAACAAAATCTAAAATACAAAATAAATAAAATAAAAATGATAAAAAATAGATGAAATACATCTAAAATAAATAAATAAACAAAAATAAACAAATGAAATAAAAATAAAATAATAAATAAAATAAATATAAAATAAAAGATAAATAAAATAAATAAAATACATAACTAAATTTTAAAAATGTAATAAAAAATTTTATAAATAGAAAAAAAGATACATCATATTTTTTATAAAAAAATATGAAATAAATATAAAATAAAAAAATACATTAAATAAATATTTAAAATAAAATACAAAAAAATAAATTATGTATCTTTAAATATATTTAGATGTGAGAAGCTCATGAAAACTGTTTTAGTGTCTGGGAGCAGCTTGGTTCACAGTAATGATCCACGGGAACTCTGCATGAACATATGAACATGTATTATGATTCACTTAAATGTGAAAATGAAAAACACACCAAAACACACTCTTTCCATATTCATAATAAAACTAATTCTGCTAATCGAATTTCTTCTGAAACAAAAAATATTTTAGATTGTTAGAATAAAGCCTTAAATGTGTAATTAAGGGAGTTTTTTCTTAACTATAGTTAAACTGCTGCTATTTTGGGATTTCCGCCTGGATTTAGCAATTTTAGGATTTATAATTAATTTGTATTTATTTGTTAATGTAAACTAGTAACAGATACATCATAAGACATTCACCAAGACTTACAAATAAACAATATTTTATTGCTGTCATTGCTGGATCAAATTACAGATATTTTACAAAGTAAAAACGACAAAACTGTTAATAATAAACTTAATAAAACATGTTTCATGGTTTCTAAATGTTGTTTTAATTTAGAAGATTTCATGATTTCTTTTGAGAGCACCTCACTACATATGACACTGAGACTTTAAGTCTTTTTTATCTCTATATATATATATATATATATATATATATATATATATATATATATATATATATATATATATATATATATATATATATAAATATCCATACTTTACATATTCGGGGTCGTACTTGCGCTTCGACATATTTGTTGCAATAATTAAATGAAATTTCACATGTCGCGAACACATTTCAAAATAAAAGTCCGGTATAAGCAAAATAAGCAAAAAAAAATTTACTTTGGTTGTTTTTTTTTTCAGCCAATATGTTTTGCTTGTCTAAAAAATGCTTCTTGATTTAAGAATTTGTAGATAAATGTACAAGAAACAAGACAAAAAAATATAAGTAATAAAAGCATTTTGCAGTGCAGTAACATGCAAACCACACACACACACCCACACACAAAAACATTTTTAAAAATGCTGTTTCTGTTCCTTGACATAATATTTTACTTACCCATAAGTAGGCTATATATGGTGGTCCATTGTGATTTCCATGTTATGAGTATGCCTGATTTCTGAGATTTTAAATAATTTCCCCATCATTAACAGTACATAAAAAGTGCATCACTTTAGAAAAAAGGAAACATCATATTAAATATAATATCCCTTTGTGGTTTAATTAATGATGCATCACAGGGTTAAATTAAAAGCAGCTAAGTGGCTTTGTCAATGCAAACTGAACAAAACCAGCACACACACACACACAGACACACACACAATTAAAGGAATCTGTTCAAACGGAGGCAATTTTCCACGGCAAACCTCTTAGCAATGGCCTAGCGAGATATCTTATTGGTTGCAATATTCCGCACAGGATAATAATGCTAGACTTATAGCAGGAATTAAACCTAAAATCGGTCTGCGCAGTGATTTAGCACGTGTGTTTTGCATTTAGGAGTTTGTTTACATACTGAATTCACTTCGTATCATCAGTCGAGTGTTTGAAATCAGCCCTTTTGTTTGACCAGTTGTGGATTAATATCACAGAGTGAGGAAGAAAGTGTACTATGTATGATATCCAATACAGTCACTAAGGCTAGTTCGATTAGCATTGCATTGCAAATATGCTTATCTAATACCCAGGATGGCTTGAAGAACTGAAATAATCCAGATATCAGCTCAAGCGTTTGTTTGTGTTCATGTTTGATCTATTTTTCCATGTCTGTCATCTTTATCTTCTGCTGCAGTGGTAGCTGATGTCTTTTCTACAGTAATCTATGGGGTTTGTGTAAGGGCGCCCTCTAGCGTCCTGTATGAATGAAGCAGATATAGCATTACAGTGTGTGAGAGAGCTTCAGTACTGACTAAACTCATGTATCTGCACAAATATAATATTGTAAAGCTTCCTATATAAAATATTAGTGGGGGGTGTGCTCATATACTGCATATACAGTTGAAACCAGAAGTTTACATACACTTTAAAAAAAGGAAGATAACCGTTTTTGTTAAGAGTGTCCGATGGTAAATCAAACTAAACGTTTACTATTTTAGGTCCATTAGGATTTCCTAAATCATTGACATTTGCTAAATGCCAGAATAATGAGAATTTTATTATTATAATTTTATTTTATTTTTTTTTTAGAATTTTTGATTAATTTCTAGACAGTCAAAACTTTACAATCATTTCCTTGGTATTTTATTTCTTTTTTTTTTGCTTTGCTTTTAAACTGTATAACTTGTTTTGGGTCTCCTTCCACAAGCTTCTCACAATAGTTTGCAGGAATTTTGGCCCATTCCTCCTGACAGAATTGGTGTAACTGAGTCAGATTTGCTCACACAAGCTTTTTCAACTCTGCCCACAAATGTTCTCTAGGATTGAGATCAGGGCTTTGTGATGGCCACTCCAAAACATTCACTCTGTTGTCTTTAAAGCACATTTGAACTAATTTGGCAGTATGCTTTGGGTCCTGGTCTGCTTGGAAGACCCATTTGTGGCCAAGTTGTAATGTCCTGGCTGATGTGTTGAGATGTTGCTTCAGTATTTCTACATAATGTTCTTTCTTCATGATGCCATCTATGCTGTGAAGTGGACCAGTCCCTCCTGCAGCAAAACAGCCCAACAACATGATGCTGCCGCCCTCATACTTCACAGCTGGGATGTTGTTCCTAGGCTTGTAAGCTTTCATCTTTGTCCTGTAACACTGATCATTATGGCCAAACGGCTTAATCTTGTTGGACATGTCTCCAAACATTAGTCTTTTTCTCAGTTTAGTTTAGCAAACTGTAACCTGGCTTTGTTGTTGATTCTGGCTTGTTGGTTTTCCCATGTTGTCACACAAGGAAGCAGTGTGTTTGAGCTTTTCCTTCAATACTATTCTACAGTTGTGCCTCAAATTAAATCAAATGTTGTCAATTAGCCAATCAGAAACTTCCTCGACAGCATCATCCAAGCTTTTTCAATCATCTTATTGTATGTAAACTTGACCTTCAAGAAAAGTTATAACAGTTTCTCAAACAATATCTCTGTATTTATTCTGCTAATTGGCATAACAGAAACAAGTGATAATCCTAACTTGCCTAAAAAAGAAAAAGTTTAGTCACATTAACATCTGACTTTTTTTAAATGGGTACAGTATGTGCCTTTTAATACAGTGTATGTAAACCTCTGCTTTTAACTGTACATACATTCATTCATTAATTCGGCTAAGTCCCTTATTTATCAGGGGTCCCCACAGTGGAATGAACCACCAACTACTCCAGCATGTTTTACGCAGCAGATGCCCCACCAGCCAACACTGGGAAACATACATATATACAGAAAATGTGCTTTTAAACATCACAACATGTGTAATACAGCTTGATCCCACAACAATCAAACGATAATTGGTGGGCTCCACCAAGACCCTTGACCTGACCTCAAATGCAGCCTTATAAATCAATGCTTGATTACATATTTGGAGATTTTCATACAGACACACACAGAGCGGGTGATTTAATGCCAGAGCGAATACCATAACCTTTTATAGACCGCCAGCTCATTGTGTATTTACACAGCATCTCATGCGGGAACACTGTCCATGTAGAGCCCGAGCGCAAGAAAGATCGATCTATAAGTGAATGTGACACACACACACACACACACGCTAACTCCTACCAACCATAAACACAAAAGCATTTTCTCTCTCATTCACGTCTGTTTGAAAAGGTCAACAAAACTGTTTCCCATCATCATTAACTCTACAAAATTGAAACCACTCATGCAAATACTATAGTATTTTATAACACATATAGTTTTTGATCCAAGTGTATTATACTGTATATATTACACTATTTACAACTCTTTAATAATGTTTGCTCCAGCATACTGTAGTATTAACTATTAGATAAACTGTAATAAATGCTATACTATACTTTTTTACTATAGTAAACTGGGGTGTATTGTAGTATACATTTTAGTTGTAGAAAACTATGGTATTGGGTCCTTTCTTTGTAATTTATGTAGTGTAATTCAAATACTTTAGTAAAATAAATGCTACAGTAAATACTATGTTTTTGAACCATACTATAGTAAAGCGTTTTATACTGTATTTATATATAGTATTCATTCATTCATTCATTCACGGGGGCAGGAGAGAACCACAGACTGCCCTTTCCCCAGACACTTCCTCCAGCTCCTCCGGGGGGTGGGGGGGATCTTAATGCGTTCCCAGGCCAGCCGAGAAACATAGTCCCTCCAGTGTGTCCTGGGTCTTCCCCTAGGCCTTTTCCCAGTGGGACATGCCTGGAACATCTCTCTAGGTAGGCATCTGCAACAGATGCCCAGGCCACCTCAGCTGACTTCTCTCAATGTGGAGGAGCACCGTCTCTACTCTGAGCTCTTCCCGGGTGACAGAGCTCCTCAACCTATCCCTAAGAGTGCGCCCTGCCACCCTGTGAAGGAAACTCATTTCGGCCGCTTGTACTTGAGATCTTGTCCTTTTGATCATGACCCAAAGCTCATGACCATAGGTGAGAGTAGGAAGATAGATTGACCGTTAAAGCAAAAGCCTTTCAGCTCAGCTCCTTCTTTACCAAAACGGACCGGTATATCAACCGCATTACTGCTGCCGCTGCACCAATCCGCCTGTCAATCTCACGCTCCATCCTTCCCTCACTCGTGAACAAAACTCAGAGATACTTGAACTTCTCTACCTGGGGTAAGAACTTTCCTCCAACCTGGAGATGACAGACCACCTTTTTCCGGAGGAGCACCATGGCCTCGGACTTGGAGGTGCTGATTCTCATCCCAGCCACGTCACACTTGGCAGCGAACCTGAAGGTTTATGTTTGAAGCAACCCAAGCTCATTCTGAAAACGTAGTCCCGCGGACATTTCTGGAGACAGCGGAATACGAGGGTACGTACGGCTGCGTTTATTTTTTTCAAGCGAACGCTGCGGGGCGGTGTGACGCTGTTCCCTTTCACGCTGGGAGATGACCAGCTAAAACCAGCTTGACCAGCTTAGCCAGGCTGGGAGCCCAGCCAAAACCAGCTATGTCCAGCTTAAACCTGGCTGGTCAAACTGGTTTTAGCTGGATTTAGCTGGTCATTTTCCAGCCTTACCAGCTAAGACCAGGCTGGAAATGGCTGGAAACCAAACTGGAAATGGTCAAAACCCCTCTAAAACCAGCCTGGTCAACCAGCTAAAACCAGCCTAGGCTGGTTTAAGCTGGATTTTTCAGCAGGATGTGTATGAATGTAAGAGTGTATGGGTATTTCCTAGTGCTGGGTTGCAGCTGAAAGGGCATTCACTATGTAAAACATATGCTGCAATAGTTGGTGGTTCATTCTGCAGTGGCATCCCCAGATAAATAAGGGACTAAGCTGAAGGAACATGAATGAACAAATTAATGAACAAACTGAGGTGTGTTGTAGCACAATATTCCCCATAGTTGTTGGAAACTACAGTGTTGGATCTTTTGTTTACACTACTAGAGTTCTGTGTTACCATAGCAACTGTAGTATTACCAAACAGATTAATCCAAATGCTTACCTACAGCATAGTACTCTCCCAAACCACTACGGTAAATTGCTACAGCATTAAAACAAATCAAATAAAACACCATGAGAGGAACAACCCGAGTCATGTACAGTCCAGATGATCACAGAGATGCTTTTCAGCGCAGACCACCCAGCAACAGAACAGCAGCATGTTAATAAATGCCTTAGAAACCCCAAAACAGCAGCCTAGAGACGCATCAGCAAGTTCTCCCTACGCACCAAACTCTAGCTCCATCATTCGAGTGTTAAAGCAGTCCAGAAACGCAGCCTCCGCTTACCTGAGTGATAGTTCACCTGTTTGCTCTGCATGGAGAAGGTTCCCATGACGAGACCCATGATGCCGTCTGCCGATACACACCTGTAGCACGAGACGGAGACTGGAACGAGTGTGTGCACGTGTGTGTGTTGCGATGTGCGTGTGTGCTCTAACATCGCTGATTCCCCTCTCTCTCTCTCTCACATACTCCTCCTTTCTTTATCCTCCTCCATCAATGCATAATATTAATCTTTCTCTCTTTCTGTCCGTCTCTCGTCCTCCCACCCCGAAGACATAATAGAAAGACAGCCAGAAAGAGAGAGAGAGAGAGGGAGAGTTAATGCCAAAAAAGAAAAAGGACGACACATGGGGAATGAGAAAAACCTCGGGAGACAGAAACACTCTGGCAGAGGAATAAAGAGCCAGAGATTCTGGTGTGTGTGTGTGTGTGTGTTTCAGTGTGCGTCGTCATTCATAGGCAAAAGTGAAAATCCGTCTCTCATTTTGTCTTGATTTCACGGCGCTCTACACACAGCTTTTGCAAGTAAACGCAGGTTAAAAAGGGTTATTGTTCAATTCCGAGTGTGCCCTTACACATAGAGTGGGCTTGACAAACTACCTGAAACACTCTCTTTCACCTCTGACACTTCAACCAACACTTACACAAGTTTTGCACCAGACACTTTCTTACAATCACTCAACATCTCTCTCAAAAATAAAGACAGCAAGAGAGAGAGTTAATGTTGAAAAGGAAGAGGACGACAAAGGAAATGAGAAAAACCTCAGGAGACAGACACACTCTGGAAGAGGAATCAAGAGAGACTGTGGTGTGTGTGGGTGTTTCAGTGCATGTCGTCATTCTTTTATATATATATATATATATATATATATATATATATATAAGCAATATCACACGACTAGCAGTGAAATATGGCTGTATATTGGCACTGGTGGGAGGCGTGCGATGGCACGAGTGCCTTACTGCCCACACCAGTGCCAATATGCAGCCATATCGCACTGCTACTCGTGTGATATTGCGTTTATACAACAGTTTGACGGCATAATTGTGTATATAAAAACAAAATCAATCATGGAGAGTCTCAAAAACCCTTTTGTATGAGGAACTACTTTCTTCCGCGTTGGATTCAAATTATAAGCTGACAGTTAAACAGCTGAGCAAGCATCTTTTAAACTTTAGATCTGTAGTGTCTGCTTTTTGCTGGCTGTCTGTGAGCGGAGTAATACACACAGGGTAAAGAGGCTGTAGGAGTTCTTATATTGCAGAATATCGCACTGCTATCAGCCAATCAGATTTGAGAACCAGACAGAACTGTTGTATAAATATATATATGTGTTTGACAGAGATATATAGAGGATATATAAAGTGGCTTTCCCAGAGATGGGTTGCTGCTGGAAGGGCATCCGCTGCGTAAAAACTTGCTGGATAAGTTGCCGGTTCATTCCGCTGTGGCGACCCTGGATTAATAAAGGGACTAAGCCGACAAGAAAATTAATGAATGAATATAAAGGAGCGACATGGTGGCTTAATGGTCACTGGTTCGAGTCGCGGCAGGGTAAGTTGTTATTTCTGTGTAGAGTTTGCATGTTCTCTCTGTGTTGGCGTGGGTTTCCTCCGGGTTCTCTGGTTTCCCCCACAATCCAAACACATGTGCTATATGAGTGTGTGTGTGTGTGTGTGTGTGTGTGTGTGTGTGTGTGTGTGTGTGTGTGTGTGTGTGTGTGTGTGTGTGTGTGAATGAGTGTGTGAGTGTGTAAGGGTGTTTCCCAGTACTGGGTTGCAGCTGGGAGGGCAGGTGATGTATAAAGCATATACTGGAATAGATACCCCTGATGAAAAAGGGACGAAGTCAAAGGAAAATGAATGAATGAATAAGATTATTAAAAATACTATTATAACAATAACTATATTTTGATTAATTTTCATAATAAGATTGTGACTTTTATGTCCGTTTGACAATTTAATTAGCTTTGTACATGTTTATAAAGCACATTTAAAAAAACAGCATAAGTGTGTTGCACATAGGAGTACTAAAGACAGAGACAGAAAAATAAAATGTAAAAAACAAATAAGCACAAGTAATAAAAGCATTGCTAATTTATTTCAGCTTTTATTATTTAAAAAAAGTTGCAATTAGCTGGACTCACACTTGCGCAATTTATCCTGTTCAGTAAAGCTGCATTAAAGGAGACAATATGAACTATAATACTGAAACATAAACGGAGAACTTCAGACATGAAAACGAGGACATCTGTAGGTGTTTTGTAGACTGAATTCCTGCCAGTCTGAAAGTGCAAACCCTTTCACAGAATCAAAAACAAAACTGAAGCATGCACCAGAGCTCATGGTTTATATTTATTTCTAGCCTCAAACAAAACCTCAAATCCAGCCGCTGGTTCCTGCTCCTCAAAAATGCTCTTGGAGCTTGAAAGCATGACGTCGATACTCATACATCAGACATTGAGGCATGTTTTGATATTTTCTGCAACATATATTAAATATGAGCTGTCAGATTGCTCGGTCCAAGAGAATAAGGAAAAACAGTTTCCCTAATAAGAACAAAAATCTCCCTCGTTCATCGAACACAACAACACAGACAGACTGTGAATGAAACCGATAGCTTGTGGTTATTGAATACGCTTTAGAAGAGCCTGTCTGCTTCACACAACTCTGTTCTCTGCATATGCAGTTGAAGACAGAATTATTTGCCCTCCTAAATTATTAACCCCCCCTGCATATTTAATTTATTATTATCAATACATCAATATGTTAGCATCAGTATTTTCTGAAGATGTTGCCACTTCTTATGCTGTGTTCACACCAGACATGTGCGAAGCGGGAACATTTTGGGCTCTATCATACACCCGGCGCAATGCAGTGCAAGGCACAACACGATTGTTGTTTGCTAGTTTCAGCTTAACACAAGAGTCGTTTTGATGTTTTGCACCACAATGTTTACATTGCGAATGCATTTGTGCTCATATGTGCGCCCATAGGCGGTATGGTCTAAAAAAGCAGGCGTGTAAAGGCGCATTGCAGGCGAGTTGCTATTTTGAGGAGCTATAATAGACTGCTCAATTGAACAGATCAAAGCAGGTCTAAAGTCCAGCGCAGAGCGCGTTAGTTGTGCGCCTGGCTTACACACTGCTTAATACACACAGCATTTACAGCAATACGCAAATATCTTTACAAATTTAAAAGAATTAAAGGATTAAAATATTACAAAACATTATTTTCCAGCCTACATAAATATGTATATATTAGCGCTGTCAAAATTAGTGCGTTAACGCATGAGATTCATTTTAAATAATCAACGCATTAAAAAAATTAACGCAATTAACGCAGTTGCAGGTTTTTTTTACTTCCTGTTGTGGTGGACGTGTGTTCAGCATGTAATAAATGTGGATAAGACCAAGGAAGCACTTTTTGAAGGCAAGTTCCAGTATAAAACAATTAGTCGCATCACCAGGCTCTCCAGAGTTTCATGCAATTTCGGGTGTTTCAGTTTTAACTTTCGACTTTTGTTGTAAGTTGATACCGCATGGCGAACAGAAAGAAAATCCTCCGCATTTCGTGACTCGGTGTTCCTTTAAGGTAAGGTTCCTTTTAAGGCTACACGGTAGAATTTGAATAAGAGTATTATCTTAATCATATTAAAATCGGAGTATTGGTGTCTTATGTGAATGTACTCAGAACGTCTGGTGAAGACGCGAGCTGTCAAAGACAGGGCATTACTCTGCCTTTCAGCATGCGCCCTCCAAGTTTAGCGTATTAACGCAATGAAAGCGTATGCTTCGCGTGGTTGTGTCAGAATCCTTGTGAAATACAGTAATACTTTAGGACGCTTAGTTCAAGCAAATTTGATGAACGTGATCATGCGTGTTGAATCTAAGGGGAGTCGCTCCAGTATGGAAGGCCGTTGGGGCCAAAACGTCTGCAGCGCGTTGTGTGTGTGTGTGTGTGTCTGTGTCAGGGGTGGAGTGAGCGACGTATCTGAGTAGGGGCGAGAGGGGTGTGCAATGTATTTAACGACCGGTTTGCGAGAAATTATCATTCATTTGCGGGCATTTGGGAGTCTCTGTGCACTTGCGGGATACTCCTAGTCTTAGCAACTGGATGAATGTAAAGGAGGATTAAGCTAAATTGTTTCTACTCTATAATTAATGTTCTCAACTCACAGCAATAAAACTTTACAATGAGTGCAACAGCTTGTTTTCTATAGTTTATTATTATTATTTTCCATATCTGCAATTCCTGTATTTTGGCATTTTTTTGCAGTCCACTTAGAATCCAACATGGAAATCAATGTTTTCTTTATTGGCATTGATTGTTTTGAAATTTAAATGTCATTAACATGCCTGTGTTTTAATTTCTGTAATAAATATGGCTGTCAAGCCAGGATCTTGATGGTTTATTGTGGTTTATTGTTTATTGTGTTGTTTACATGAAGAAATCTGTTACAAGTTAAACAGAAATTTTATTAAACTATAATATTTTGAATTTAAATATTTTTTGTCTTGCGTTTACATTAATTTTACATTTAAATAGCCAAAATTACAAGTTTTAGTATTTTAATCGCGATACATTTTTTTAAAAAGGTGCGATTAATTAGTTAATTTTTTTAATCAATTGACAGCACTAGTATATATATATATATATATATATATATATATATATATATATATATATATATATATATATATATATATATATATATATATATATATATATATATACATACATACACACACACACACATATATATATATATATATATATATATATATATATATATATATATATATGTGTGTGTGTGTGTGTGTGTGTGTGTGTGTGTGTGTGTGTGTGTATCACCGTCTCCATGCCTTCATCTTATATACAATTTGCTTTTGTATAATGTTATTATTATTAGCAGTATTATTTATTATATCCATATTTATATTTGTTTTATTAAAAACAAGCTTAGATTTGTCCACCTGTCGGGTTTTAGACCATATGGGGCACAGCATGTGTTTTAGGATATAACTCAGTTGTTTGAGCACACTTCGTTATTAATGTTGATTTATTTATTTACTGGAAATTAGAGCTGAATTTAGAAATAGTTTTGAAACAAATCTTTGCGCTTAACAAACGAAATTAATTATTTATAGGCTAATGGATGTCTGTGCGTAAAGGTTTCCCTATCCAAGAGAGTGAAAGTGAAAGTAGATTATGAGGAGGCTCTTCTCTCATTCTAGCGCTGCAGATGCTGTGTTTAACTGTTTTCTCGCTGGTGAAGTGTTCAGTTTTTCCTTCTTCCAGAAGAAGAAGAGGAGAGAAACAGCTTCATGATTGTGTGATCATCTGTCGGACACGAGCTACAGTATGAACATCATCTGGACTGATTTTATGCCCTATGATATATATTTAATATAAGCTGAAATATTGATATTTTGGAAATTAAAGTTTCAGAGGGACACCGTCTGTCCTGAGGGCTGCTGTGTGTGTGTGTGTGTGTGTGTGTGTGTGTGTGTGTGTGTGTGTGTGTGTGAGAATCACACTGGGCTGAATCCACCATTCAAACCTCACAAAAACACAATATTTACACAAAAAAACACCTACAAAACACAGAATCAGGGCACTAAATCTAAATCCTGTTCTCTTCATGAACTGTTATAGGCAGAGCATTAAACATGTCTATCGAACACGTTATACAAAATAACTTTTTGGGGTGGGGGGGGGGATTATCATAGACTCGACTCTTACAAATTGCTCTTTTAACTCAATTAAAAACATGCAACGATATAGGCACAAGCAACAAATACCTCTCGCACCCTTCTGATCGATTGATTGACACTATTGGACTACAGTATATTGCTTTATTTGTCTAAGCCCATGTATAACAACAGGTTTTCCTGTTTAACTTAATCTGGGTGCTTTGGTGGTGGGGGGGGTGTACGGTTGTGAATTGTGTTGGATATTTCACACTGGATGAAAGATCATCATCTTCAGCTGAACCTCGCAAAAACGGAAATGCTTGTAGTTTCTGCCAACCCGACTCTACACCATAACTTTTCAATCCAGATGGATGGGGCAACCATTACTGCATCCAAAATGGTGAAAAGCCTTGGAGTAACGATTGATGACCAACTAAACTTCTCTGACCACATTTCTAGAACTGCTCGATCGTGCAGATTCACACTCTATAACATCAGAAAGATCCGACCCTTCCTATCTGAACATGCAGCTCAACTCCTTGTTCAAGCTCTTGTTCTCTCCAAACTGGATTACTGCAACTCTCTACTAGCTGGGCTTCCAGCTAACTCTATCAAGCCTCTTTAACTGCTTTAGAATGCAGCAGCATGAGTGGTCTTCAATGAACCTAAACGAGCACATGTCACTCCGCTGCTCATCCGTTTGCACTGGCTGCCAGTTGCTGCTCGCATCAAATTCAAAGCTCTGATGTTTGCCTACAAAGTGACTTCTGGCTTTGCTCCTTCTTATCTGATCTCACTTCTGCAGATGTATGTGCCCTCCAGAAACTTGCGTTCTGTGAATGAACGTCGCCTCGTGGTTCCATCCCAAAGAGGGAAGAAATCACTTTCGCGAACGCTCACGCTCAATCTGCCCAGTTGGTGGAATGAACTCCCTAACTGCATCAGAACAGCAGAGTCACTCGCTACTTTCAAGAAACGACTAAACTCAACTATTTAGTCTCCACTACACTTCCTAATCTGCAATTGCCTCTTTGAATATCACACTAACTGTACAAAAAAAATAAAATAAAATACTAATACTACTAATACTTCCCTTCTTAGACTTTACAGACCTGAAACTTGCCTATAGCACTTATTCATTGTTGCTCTTAGTTGTGTGAATTGCTTCCTTGTCCTCATTTGTAAGTCGCTTTGGATAAAAGCGTCTGCTAAATGACTAAATGTAAATGTAAATGTAAATTATGGGAGCTTGACATCTGCTCTGTCAACTTTTAATGTTAAAAATTCAACTCTAGAGGTTAACAAAGAGACTTTTGTTGACATTTATTTTGAAAAGTACAACAAAGCGTACCCCAAAAATGACTGAAGTCATGTCCATGTTTTGCACGACACGTCGATATATTGATTATTGTGACAGCTCTAGTCATCTGCAATAAAACTTTACAATTTTACATTTTGCAAAAATATAGGCTGAGGAACGCATTTCTAATGAGCCTGCAATGTAAAATGAAATATATCCGTAAATAAGCAGTTTTCAGTATTCTGTGACTCGTGTTTTTATTTTCCCATGTTTATTTCTGCTTTTAAATTGCATAATGGGACCTTGAAAAGTTTAGAAAAGTGACTTTTATGAACATGTCTATTAGTTATAAATGATCTTTCATCTGAGCTGGTGTTGTATATTACGCTACAAACACCTTGTAATAAACTGCCAGCACATTGTCTGCTATTTTACACACTTATTTCTCTATTTCTTCAACATTACGTTAGTTCAAATGACTAAAAATGTCAATAAAAGTCACGTTGTTAAACTGAAGAGTTTAATTTTCAACATCAGAAGTGGACAAAGCAGAGATCAACATCCCATAATGCAATTCACAACCGCAAATAAGCACTTGCGGATCACGGAAACTGTTAACAGATATTTTTTTTACTACAGTATAAGAAAAACAAATACTAAAGAAGTCAGAATATTTCAGAATATCCTCATCAGAAAGGAAATAAAAGGTGAATAACAGAAGCACTATTGTGAGGTGTTTTGATGGCTGACAGACTGGGAAGACTACACCGAGCTCCCCTGCGAGACAAATGTGACCCCTCCCTGACAGCAAACTTTAATTAATCACATTAACGATGACAAATTACCGTTTCATTTTCAAAGACAAGCACTCCCTGCGGGCTGAGATATAACCATGTTCAACAGCCTTTTAAATCAGAGCCATAGGAATACTAATATCCTCCCATCTCATCAGAAACATGCCTATGGATGCTGATTGAAAATGTTAATATTTAATAATTGGGCCTCTCAGTGGCCGTGTATAGAATCTGCATGCTAACTCTAACACTAAAACAGGCCACACGACTAATTAATTCTCATAATTTCTCCAGCTGTTGGATAAAAATAAGTGTAAACAATAAAATAATAACTTTTTAGTCAATGAAATGTAACATTTGAGAACTCACTATCAAGAAAACAGGCTAAAATGAGATGTGGTAAAGGGCTGGGGAACAAAATAAGTTAATTGTAAGTGCATATAAATGAGTAAATATTTTAATGACTATTACGAAATGCATTTTGCTTGAAGAATTGTTTGATTTTCCGCTCTCAAAATAAATAAAAATCACATCAAATCAGCCCATGTGAACAGGAAGAGGAAAAGTCTCTTAATGAAAATGTCTCGTCAAACAGATGTCAGGTTTAATTGCCCTGTCATTGAAAAATAAAGATGTACTCCTTGTGTTTACATGGACGTTACAGTCGAACACGCAGTACAAATGAATTCAAGCACAACACTGACACCCCGCGGCCGACTCAGGCATTACAGCTGAAAGTAAAATCAATATCACTTCAAATTTAGCAATCTACCCATCTAAACAACAGCAACACAACCTCAATTTATATGTAGACACAAAAAATAAAAGCTCTTTAATTTGTACTTATGTCTCATAGCTGTTATATATAAGATATATATAATCACTTATGATCGACGCACCTGGCGATAAATTAAGGTATTAAATGAAATAAAGCACGTACTTACAGAAGATGTGGTGGATTTGGTACATTTTAAGTCGTAATCTACTTGAGAAATCTTTTTTGTTTTTGTTTGGCTTCTGCCAGATTTAAGTAGGCCTAATTCTGGAGTAACTATCCGCCACAGGTAGTTAATGCGTGACAGGAGGTCTAATAGTTGTCTGTGATTGGTCAGTAGATTAATCTTTTAAATAAAAATGTAAAAGTTATTTATTTTGGTTTCAAAATTCCTTATGTTATTTTTCAGGTATAAATTGTTGTTTCAACCGAATTTAATTATCTTAAAAATGCGTTAAAACAATTTGTCACGTGACACCTGTTCACTTTCTCATCGCTTGTCAAAATGCACCAATCAACTAAAGCTCTTGATTATAAATCTTATGTTTTTGTAAATAAATAATGTCACTAAACACTACAAAAGTGGTAAGCGGTAATTTAACTTGACATTATTTAAAAAGATATAAAAATTAATTAAACTATATCAAATTTTAACTTTAAATGATGAGATATTACAATATTAATAAACCGAATGTTAGTAAAATAATGTAATTATATATATATATATATATATATATATATATATATATATATATATATATATATATATATATATATATTTATATATATATATATATATATATATATATATATATATATATATATATATATGAATTATTACATAATTTTAATAACATTCGCTTATATAATGTATATATTTAATGTATATATTTATATATATATATATATATATATATATATATATATATATATATATATATATATATATATATATATATATATATATAAATTTTTTTTTTCACTAATTTTTCATTGAACATAATTTTGGGTAAATTATTACTAGTTATCCATTTTATGATGGATGGATAGGCTGAGAGACAGACAGATAGGTAGATAGATAGACAGGCAGACAGACAGACTATTGACCTAAAGGAAAGTCCTAGTTGTATTTACAGTAATACAGTAGTGTTATGTCACCATGTGTCCGCTAGGTGGCGGCACAAACCAGAAAGATTCTGGCCTCTGAGCGCAATCTGCATCCTGCTGTGTTTACAGGCAACCAAAGCGAGTTCAAGCTGCGAGTTTAAAGGTAAGATAATAGAGTGTAAGTAATGCATGATTACAGGCTTTCCCACTGACTGCTCGAGCACACTTCTTAAAAAGCAGATCAGCGAGCTTATGGGGAGAGCGTATGGGGTTAGATTTACGGCACAATTACGTTTTGAGCATGGGAAACGGGTTGCTGTATGCGTGTTAACAATTATGTGAGCAAAAGGTCATGTTTAAAGCATGCAAAATGGCTTGTTGCTCGGGCATTAACAATTTTGCATGCAAAAGATCATGTTTTAAGCATGAAAGTGGCTTTTTGCACGCTCAAAACCTGATCTTGTGTGCATGCAACAAGTCATTGTGCATAATGTTTTGCACTCAGAATTGTGGTAAAGTCTAGATGGGATACAGCTGCAGATACTTACATCAGTATAGCATAGTTGTTGTGACTGTACAACAATAATTAACATTTTTACATCACTGTGAGGGTTGGGTTTAGGGTTGGTGTAGTGGTAGACGTCAATAAAATACAAGTGAATTGTTAATAAATAGGATTAAATATAAATATTTCTCATTATAACTACTTTTTTTACATTACTGTGATGATTAGTGTAGGGCCAGACGTTAATAACATGCAATTTAATGGTTTATTTAATAAATAATATAAATAATTTCCATTTTAATTACTGTTTTGCATGTTGGGTTTAGGGGTAGACGTTAATAAAATAAAATTGAATGGGTAATTTAATAAATATTATAAATAATTTCCATTTTAATTACTGTTTTACGTGTTGGGTTTAGGGTATGATGTTAATAAAATACAATTTAATATTTAATTTAATAAATATTATAAATAATTTCCATTTTAATTACTATTTTGCATGTTGGGTTTAGGGGTAGACGTTAATAAAATACAATTTAATGGCTAATTTAATAAATAATATAAAAAATTTCCATTTTTATTTCCATTTTAAATGTTGGGTTTAGGGGTAGACCTTGATAAAGTACAATTTAATGTGTAATTTAATAAATAAAATAAATAATTTTAATTTTTATTTCAGTTTTACATGTTGGGTTTAGGGGTAGACGTTAATAAAATACCATTTAATGTGTAATTTAATAAATAATATAAATAATTTTAATTTTTTTTTTCAGTTTTACATGTTGGGTTTAGGATATGATGTTAATAAAATACAATTTAATGGCTAATTTAATAAATAATATAAATAATTTCCATTTTTATTTCTGTTTTTAATGTTGGGTTTAGGGGTAGACGTTAATAAAATACAATTTACTGGGTAATTTAATAAATAATATAAATAATTCCTGTAAGCTTCCGGACGCAGCTGTATCCCTTCTAGCAACAACCCAGAATTGTGTGGCAAATGTAACCCCATATAGAGCGCGCTTCATCACACAGGAAAACTGTGCGCGCGGCCGCGGAGAATCAATGCCACGCTTCAGAGAGGCTGAAATTGAACAGTCAAACGGTAAAAGTGAATGTTTTACGGCGCAGCGATGGAGGAACAGGTGGAAACGAGGAGCAGAGAGCCTCTTCGTGCTGCAGGGGAGGAACATGCAGGGTGGAGATTCATTAAAAGCAGCAGGAGAGCTGAATCCAGCCACAGACATGAGGAGATGCAGGAGCTTCTGCGTCCTTCAGTCATACAGAGTTCAGCAAAACCTGTTTGTAGAGCACACCTGCCAACACTCCTGCTTTAAATGATAATAATGAAAACTACACAATGATAAGAAATTAATTAAGTTTTTCAATATTACTATTCATTGTATATGTTAAAATTCATTGTGAGCCGATTACTCCAATAGTTTTGACAAAAGCAGATATGTCCACGTTTAAAACAAAACTGTTTAGCTGCTGGAGCTCACATACACACACACACACACACACACACACACACACACACACACACACACACACACACACACACACACACACACACACACACACACACACACACACACACACACATAACATATTACTGGTTCTTTTTAATCCATTATTGATCACTTTACGTCAGCTTTAAAACCCCTTCAGACCTATAACTCCCCTCAGCGTCTTTTCGAAGTGACAAGAAGCTGTTTTACTCCTGATTACTGCATCTCTAATATGGATTTATCAACAAAGCATTAAACAAAGTGACTTTTATTGACGTTTTAGGAGCTTTGAACCAATATATTGTTGAAGAAGTATATATAAAGTCTGTAAAACAGCAGAAAAGGTACTTGCAGTTTATTTTTTGGTTTTGTTCTCGTAATTTACAACACCAGCCCAGTCAATAGATCATTCAAACTATTATAAATGACAATTGAAGACACTTCCTCAAACATTTCAACATCAAAATTGGTTCATCAAGCTCCATTAATGCAATTCACAAGCATAAACAAAACAAACTTAATTTGTGAATATTTTTACAGTGTAATATACATACATGAAGTGTTATGCTGTTAACAATTTCCCATAGAATCACCATTAGCTTACTGTAAATCAATTACAGAAAAATACTGTATTGTCATCTTGCTCTATATGTATTGTCAGTATCGTATATCCATACAGTAAAATATACAGTAATTTTAACAATGCAACTTTAAAATATAACAGTGATAGAATTATAACAGTAATATACAGCTCGCATTACCAACACAGGCTTATTTTAAAAATGTACCCCTGTCTACATTTCTGAAGAGCGCGAATTATGTAGCCAGAAGTACATTTGGCTGCATTCCATTTTTACGAACGAGACGTGGTGGGATGATCCCGCCGACCAACCCAGGCTCATTCTGAATACATACACCTATAGTATTTACATTTCTGGAGAGTTCCAAATATGTCGCAGGAGGTACGTTTTTCTGTTTTTGTTTTCTTGAAGGCTGCTGTGTACGCTTTTTCAGATCTCAAAGCTCTCTTACGAGTGCAATTCATGCCTGCTGTTCTCAATTAAATCCACCAGAGGCCACTGTTGAATGACTGATCGACTGACCCACCCTCCTTCTTCCCTAAACCCAGCCAATAGTGTTTTCAAAAGCACCGATTGACTTGCCGACCCACTTCCTTAACCCCAACCGACAGTGTTTTCAGAAGCAATCTAAAAAAGAAAACCCCTACTATTATTCTTACCACATTTTCACTTTACTTCATTTTATTTTTTGACTTTTGTTTTTGTCTTATCCGCTTTCTGGAACCGTCTCGAACCCTGTCGTCATGGTCAACTCCTCTCTGTGCCTCAAGTCCACCGACGTGCAAGGCGAGCCACTGGACAAACTGGTAACAGCCGTCCACGCTGAGGTAAGCGGTTAGCTGATAAGCGCAAAAAAGAATGGCATCATACCACTGCCTTTCGTTTGTTTTAAAAACAAAATGCAGCCATACGTACTTCTGGATACATAATTCATGATCTCCAGAAATGTATACAGGGCTACGTTTTCAGAATGAGCCTATGTTGCCACTGATCCCTTCTATTTCTTTTTGTACTACCAGCTGACCACTTACCACCATGTGGATGTATTTTTTGTTATTACCAGTTTGTCCAGTGGCTCGCCAGGTATGTCGGTGGACTTGAGATGCAGAGAGGAGTTGACTGATGACAGGGTTCAAGTGTGGAGAAGAACAGTTCTAGAAAGCAGGTAAAACTAAAAAAAAAGGTGAAAAATAAAATAAAGTAAATAACAGGATGAGAACGTGGTGGAAATCAGGAGAGTGCTTTTCTTTTTCTGGCTTGCTTTTGAAAACACTATTGGTTAAATGTAGGTAAGGCGGTGGGCGGGTCAATCGGTGCTTTTTAAAACACTATCGGTTGGGCTTAGGAAAAGCGGTAAGCGGGTCAATCTGTGCTTTTAAAAAACACTATCAGCTGGGTTTAAGGAAGGTGGTGGGCGGGTCAATCGGTGCTTTTGAAAACACTATCGGTTGGGTTTTAGGGAAAGCGGAGGGTGGGTCAATCTGTTCTTTTGAAAACACTATCGGTTGGGCTTAGGAAAAGCGGTAGGTGGGTCAATCAGTGCTTCTGAGTACACTATCCCGTTGGGTTTAGGAAAGGGAGTGATCGAGTCAATCAGTGCTTTTAAAACACTGTCGATTGAGAGTAGGGAGGGCAATGGGTGGGTCAATCTGTTCTTTTGAAAACACTATCGGTTGGGTTTTGGGAAAGCGGTTGGCGAGTCTATCTGTGTTTTTGGAAAACACTATCGGTTGGGTTTGCGGAAGGGGGGTGGGCAGGTCAATCGGTGCTTTTGAAAACACTATCGGTTGGGCTTAGGAAAAGCGGTAAGCGGGTCAATCTGTGCTTTTGAAAACACTATCGATTGGGCTTAGGAAAAGCGGTGGGCGGGTCAATCGGTGCTTTTGAAAACACTATCAGTTGGGTTTAGGGAAGGGAGTGATCGAGTCAATCAGTTCTTTTAAAACACTGTCGATTGAGAGTAGGGAGGGCAATGGGTGGGTCAATCTGTTCTTTTGAAAACACTATCGGTTGGGTTTTGGGAAAGCGGTTGGCGAGTCTATCTGTGTTTTTGGAAAACACTATCGGTTGGGTTTGCGGAAGGGGGGTGGGCAGGTCAATCGGTGCTTTTGAAAACACTATCGGTTGGGCTTAGGAAAAGCGGTAAGCGGGTCAATCTGTGCTTTTGAAAACACTATTGGTTGAGTGTAGGTAAGGCGGTGGGCGGGTCAATCGGTGCTTTTGAAAACACTATCAGTTGGGTTTAGGGAAGGGAGTGATCGAGTCAATCAGTTCTTTTAAAACACTGTCGATTGAGAGTAGGGAGGGCAATGGGTGGGTCAATCTGTTCTTTTGAAAACACTATCGGTTGGGTTTTGGGAAAGCGGTTGGCGAGTTAATCGGTGTTTTTGGAAAACACTATCGGTTGGGTTTGCGCAAGGGGGTGGGCAGGTCAATCGGTGCTTTTGAAAACACTATCGGTTGGGCTTAGGAAAAGCGGTAAGCGGGTCAATCTGTGCTTTTGAAAACCCTATTGGTTGAGTGTAGGTAAGGCGGTGGGCGGGTCAATCGGTGCTTTTGAAAACACTATCGGTTGGGTTTAGGGAAGGGAGTGATCGAGTCAATCAGTTCTTTTAAAACACTGTCGATTGAGAGTAGGGAGGGCAATGGGTGGGTCAATCTGTTCTTTTGAAAACACTATCAGTTGGGTTTAGGAAAAGCGGTTGGCGAGTCAATCGGTGCTTTTGGAAAACACTATCGGTTGGGTTTGCGGAAGGGGGGTGGGCAGGTCAATCGGTGCTTTTGAAAACACTATCGGTTGGGTTTAGGGAAGGCGGTGGGAGCGTTAATCTGTGCTTTTGAAAACACTATTGGTTGGCTTTAGGGAATGCGGTGATCGGGTCAGTCTGTGCTTTTGAAAACACTTGTGGTTGAGGGGATTGGTTAGTTGGGGGGTTAATCAGTCAGCAGCGGCCTCTGGTGGATTTACGTGAGAACAGCAGGTGTGAATGTCACTCGCAAGAGAAATTTAAGATCTGAAAAAGCTTACACAGCGGCCTCTAGTGGATTCACGAAAACAAAAACTGCAAAAGCGTACCTCCTGAGACATATTTTGCGCTCTCAAGAAATGTAAATAGGGGTACGTATCAATAATGAGCCTGGGTAGTGCACTACAGTTAAATACTCATTTACAAAATTCATTAACAGTGTGCATGCATAAAAAAACAAACAGTGAAGCAGCTTTGTGAGGTTTTTTTGTGTGGCTTTGACCTTTTCCATGGTACATCTATTTCAATATGTTTGCATTCTATAAATAAAGGATACACACACACACACACACACACACACACACACAGCTGTTGGCTGCGTCTGGATGAAATCTGCCCAGGACAGGATATCTCCTGAGGTTAGTGCACTTAAAAAGAAACAACGCAAATACAACTTCACACATTCCACGCCAGGAAGAGAAATCACACCACAAACACACACACACACACAGACGCGTTCAATGTAAAAGCCAGAGGCGTGATGTGAGTGTGTTCCCTGCGGGGACTCAAAAATGGACATAAAACACACACACACACACACACACACACACTGAACTGTGTCTCTGCTTTGGCTCAGGGCTCTACAGGGAGATCTGTGCAGCATCTGAATCTGAGGAAATCACATTACTCCAGAGTCATTGAGCGTAAGCGTGTGTGTGTGTGTGTGTTTCAATGTGTGTGCCTATGCTTGTGTCTGTGTGTCACTATGTGTGTGTGTCTTTATGTTCAGTGCTGCACTTCTGGCCTCAAGCCACACAAATACATTCTGCATTGTATACAATCTCGAAGGTGGAGAATGAGAACTGCTTAGTGAACATATGTACAGTATATTGATGCATACGTTCGGGAAACTGCTCACGTGTCTTTTTTGAAGGTTTTCCCTGCAGGTTTACAGTGAAAACAGCAATTGTGCATGCTAGAAACAGCTTTAAAAGAGTTTAAGAAGCTCAATAAAGTCTTAAAAGGGTTGAGATGAAATATGCAAATGAAGATCGGAGCTATTTGCATTAATTATTTAGCTTATACTTGTGCTGGGTGACAGTTATTGACTCAGATGCATCTATTTTAAGTTTTGGTAACACTTTGGGTCACAATTCATGCTATTAACAACCCATTAACTAACATTACTAGCTTACTAATTGGCTGATTATTAAAAGTTAGTAAGGTAGTAGTTGGGTTTAGGTGTTAGGTAGGATTAGGGATGCAGAATAAGATCATACTTAAGTACTAATAAACAGCTAATAAACCAGTGGTAAGTGGTGAGAGTTGTGAACTAATCTAAAGTGTTACCAAAATGTACAGTATAAAAAGCATTACGTCTATGGGAAGTCCCCATAAATATAGCTTTGCAAGTGTGTGTGTGTGCGTGTGTACAGTATTGTACGTTGTGTATTTTGTATCTGCAGTTGTAATTTGCAATAAAATCAGATGGTAAATCAAGGCAGTAAAATAAACACACGTTCAAGAGCACATCCAATGTGCGATGGCTCCCATAGGTGTTTGTTCACACATAAAACACAAAGTCTGCTCAAGTAAACAACACCATTACCTCTATTTCTCCCCCTTGACACACGGCTCACACACACACATAAATACAGCCGTTCTTCCCCACTACTGTACTGCACTGTAAATATGAAATCACACACACGTGGAGAGAGAATCACCTCATATTGTGCTCATCAGAGAACTGCAGATTATAATTCAAAAGCCTTTCATTTTTAATGAAGAAAACCAAGAGGAGCTTTTTTGGAAAGCTTATTTTGCTATTAAATGTACTATTTTCTTATGTTTTTCAGTGAGTTGCTTGTTCTTTATTAAAGATGTGGAGAGATTCAGACAGAATTGACTTGTGTGAGCATATATGAGGACTGGAAAGTGGATAAAACCTATTTTAACCAGCCTGACCTCATGAGGAAACAAGTTTTTTTCAGTTTTGTCAGTTTAGTGGCTAATTCGTACGAGTTGAGTACGATTTTAAAAAGGAAGCGTGGCACCTAACCCCACTCCTAACCCCCACCGTCAGTTGGTGATGAGCAAATCGTACTAAATTGTACAAATTAGATCGTACCAATTCATACGAATTAGCCACTAAATCAAAAAGTTACTGATTGCCTTGAGATTGCGCTGATTGTAACAGTCTATGTTACCTTAGATTCATTGCCATATTGAAAGGTATTCGACTTCATGCTTTATTTGTTTATTCGATTTCCTTCGGTTTAGTCTCTACTTTAGAGGTCGCCACAGCTGAATGAACCACCAACTATTCCAGCATATGTTTAACCAACCCCGGCTCATTCTGAAAACGTAGTCCCGTGGACGTTTTTGAAGACCGCGAAATACGTCCCGGGAGGTGCGCATTTTTGCAGTTTTTGTTTTCGTGAATCCACAGGCTTTTTCATATGTCAAATGTCTCTCGCGAGTGCTGTTTGCGCCCGGGCTGTTCTCACGTAAACCCACCAGAGGCCACTGTTGACCGACTGTCCGTCTGACTGACTGAATGATTGACTGGGCGACGGGCCAATCGACTGACCCACTTACTTCCCTAAACCCAACCAACGATTTACTAGAAAAATAAAAGCCTTGTCTGACTTTTACCAGGTTTTCGGATTTCACCACATTCTCACCATGTTGTTCACTCGTTCATTTTATTTTTTGGATTTTGTTTTTGTCTTGCCTGATTTCAGGAACCGCTCTTCCCCGGACTCGAACGCAGTTGATGTCGCCGTTATCAACTCCTCTATGTGTCTCAAGTCTGTCGACGTACACGACAAGCTAACTGGACAAACTGGTTGCAGCGGGAAAGCCCTCTACACGAGGTAAGCAGTCAGCCGGTAAGGGCGAAAAGGAACGGCGTTCGCTTAAAAAATTAAATGCAGCCATACATACCTCTGGCTACATAATTTGCAGTTTAGAAACGTCCACGGGACTACATTTTCAGAATGAGTCTGTGTTGTGTTTTACACAGTGGATGTAAAACACATGGATAGCGCATGTGTTTGGACAGAAATGCCAACTGGCCCAGCCTGGACTCAAACTAGCAACCTTCTTGCTGTGAGGCCACATCGCTAACGACTGAGTTACCAAGCCGCCGACTTCCTGCTTTAATTAATGCAATTAATTCAACTACAATTTTCATTCAAATCTAAGTGATTAACCATACAACTAGCCAACATTTATTACATTAAAAGTAAGATGCTATTTGCTGCAATTTTTAAAGTGTAGTTCCTCTGATTTGATGCCCATATTTGAGTTTTGCAGTTAATTATAGACATTTGCATACCTTTATTGAGTGTTCCCGTCACCAGTTTGCTCACAGAGACGGCAAACTTCACTAATCCATGTTTGCAGCGCCTGGCACAGCCGGACATCCTCCGAAGCTCTCCAGATGAAAGCAAAAGTGCGAAAACTTCTGTAATAAATTCAGATCAAGAGGAAACGGAGAGCCAAAGTGTGAGGAAAATATGACCATCAGGATTCAAAATCCAGGAATATCAAGCAAATGAAAGCTAAATCCACACAATAGTGACCAAAAAATAGTGGGAAAAAATGTTTGATTGTACAGTTTATAATCCTGCTCCCCCTCCAGAGAGTTCACACTCGAATGGAAGATGCACAGAAATCAATGGCAAAAAAACTCCACATGAAGTGCCAAGAAAACAGGCACTTTGGCTAGCTACTTACAAAGTAAGCTAGTCTAGTTGCATTGAAAAGTGAAAAAGGAACAGGGAAGGAAAGAACAAGTGATTAAATATGGTCAGAGTCTCTGATGAAGAGTGATGATCAGCTGCAAACTGACGCACAGCTCGATTCAGACGCTTATAATCCCACCCTCTGCTCTCTCTCTCTCTCTCTCTCTCTCTCTCTCTCTCTCTCTCTCTCTGCTGCAGAGCGGCGGTTCACTTCCAGCACTGCTGTCTTTAAACTGCTTCCTCTGAGGCAGGATGGTTCAGTATTATAGATGTCTCTGCACCTTTCTCCTCCCTCTCTCTTACTCGCTACCTTTTCTTCACCCCTGAAAGGTCTTAGTATTCTGTATGTCCAGCCTGATCTCACGAGAAAACGTAAGTATTTTACGTTTTGCCAGTTTAGTGGCTAATTCGAACGAATTCGTACGAACTCAGTCGTACGAAATGGTACGATTTTAAAAAGGAGGCGTGGCACCTAACCCCACCCCTAACCCCAACCGTCATTGGGGGATGAGCAAATCGTACTAAATTGTACGAATTAGATCGTACGAATTCATACGAATTAGCCACTAAATGAAAAAGTTACGAATTGCCGTGAGATTGTATTGGTATATCCCGTTTGTCCTATAGGATCAAGAGTGAGCCACCTTTACTAAACCTCCAGAATAAAGCAGCATAATTTAATTTCAGTTTCGAAATCTAATTTGCATGGAGTAATTCATCTCTCGTAGGTAAAGAGTATGTTGCGACAGGCTCATTCTGAAAACGTAGCCCTATATACATTTCTGGAGATCGCAAAATATGTAGCCAGAAGTACATACAGTATATATTTCTGATCTGAAATAAAGAGATCACCAGTATCGCACAATGTTGCCCTGAGGCAATGAAAAGAAAGTTTAATTTCTGAACATGTAAAATAAAAGGAATTAATAAAACCTGGCAAACGGCTTCTCTACAGCTTCACAAATACACACATTTTTTTGTACAGTTTATGCTACTTTAAATGAGGTTAATTAAGCAAATTATCTTATTCTCATACCATGTGCTCTTGTCACCATGAGTCAGAAAATGAAGTTCTACCTTTAAACGGTGCTAGATAGTGACTCCTACACCTTATTGAATGTTTTACTGATACATTTTGATTGGTTGCAATCATTTTTTTTAAATCTGTGCTTAGCACAAGCCTTATGCTGCGTTCACACCAGACGCGAGTGATTTACATGTTAAGTCAATGCAAACGCGCGAATAGACATCCTGCGTCGCGATACACGCGAATGGCGCGGTGCAAATAGCGAGATACGCGCGAATGGCACGGCGCAAATAGCGAGATACGCGCGAACGGCGCGGCGCAAATTGAACGTTTTGCGCGTTTGACGCGCGTTTCGAGCAAATCTCTCGAGTTTGAAAATCTGAACTTCAGCGGACATTTGTGCCCCGTTAACCAATCAGGAGCTTGCTCTTGTGGGGGCGTGATTGTGACGTAACGCAGTTCATCAAACTCTGCTTGGCTCAGTCAGAAGCACTGCTGAAAGCCTCCATCATCCAGGTTCAGTTTCTGGAAGAGTTTATGAGCTCACAGAACTGGATGCACCTCTGCAAGGATGTAGTGGACTCAGACTCGACCCTAAACGTATCGATGCTGTTTTTCATCCTTCATAAAGCACATAAACACTGTTATTTTCTTCATAAAATCCATGTTAGCCATTTAGCCATGAAGCTAGAGTCACCGGGCAGACAGAAACCTTGTCCATCAAGCGAATTCGCGTCTGTTCTGAAGTGAATTTGACGCGCGAATGAAGCGAGTAAACTCAAATGTTAATGCGGCAATTTACGTGCGAATAGCACGATTTATCCACGCGTTCCACATCTGGTGTGAACACAGCATTAAGAAAACTTAAAGCAATGTTGTGCTGTAGATGGTTAAAGGGCCATGACACCCCCCACTTTCGGTTCAAGTCTTCCTCAGAATTCTTTCAAAAGATGCATGATAATGGGCGTGGAGCTCCGCGAGCAGAGGCAAGAGTGGGCGTGGCCAGCAACTGTTGTCAGTCGGCTCACAAAATGAGACACAAACCATGAGGAGATGCATGAGTTTTACAAAGTTAAAATGCAAAGAAATGAACAGTAATTTAATGCTCTGCTACATTTGTAATTCGTAATTTCATATACACACAACCACAATTTATATCATTATAAAGATAATCGTGTTCATATAAACATTATAAATGAGGACTTCTCCATCAATCCCCGGGTCTGAATGCAGGCTCAGTGCAGCAGGTCTCTTGCCCTGTCTATTTTAACCATTAGCCCTGCTGGTAATCTGGAGGATTTAGGTGAACACAGCAGCACGGCGATGTGTCTAAATGTGAGCGAACCCCACTGATAAAGGACAAAGTCGGCCATTCTCCAATTCTCGTACTGCTCTCCTGTCAAAAATGCTTGCTGCACACAAACAGCTTTGCTGTATCCGCCCTGACAACATCGCAGAGAAAAACATGCAACAAACCAGGTGGATCATAGAAACAAACACATACGAGCCTTCATGAACAGCTAAATAAGTTATTGTGTGCCATGGGTCCGTAATCGCGGTCTCACCCAGTCATCAACATGACTCGGTCTCACAGCTTGGCACTGGCAGGTCTGTCTTGCCTTCGGAAAGCACATGCAGTCATAAATAATTAAGAAGCCAGCTCTTCTCATAGGATAAGAAAACTCCACTATGAATAATAATGAGAAACGGACGCATCACATGTCACCGATTTTGATCCACCCGATTTTAAACCAACATTTTAAGATGAAATTAGCAGACAAAAGCTCAAGATTATACAGTTTACCCCACAATTACAACTGACAGGTTCTTACATTGTCTTAACTGATGCTCAACACACACACATCTGTTAATATCTCAAAAAAAACTACTCGAGGGTTTCTTGCACCTTTAAGGTAAGTGGTTGGAAACAACTGAAATGGGCTGAATTTAAGCAAACAAATCAAATGTAGTAATGCTCAACTTAATTTGTTTGTTTGAATTAAGCCCATATAAATAGTTTGCAACCACTTACCTTAATAAAATGAGGTAAATCCAATGCATCATTTTTTCCATCAGCTAAATGAATAAATGGACCTGACTGTATTCAACACAGTCGACAGGATCTGCAGATATGTCTGGCTTGGCTTTCTCCTGGCTGGCTGTGTGTAATCTTCAGTCACAGCATCAAGCACTGGAGTCTCAGGAAAAACAGAGACTGGACTCGGTTGGCATGCAGATCAGATCAGAATTACAGCAAGTCTCTCGTGATCTCCATCAGACCCAAAGCTGTAGAGTTTTCACCTGCAGTGTGACGCAGACCTGCAGCTCACCATACAGAAAAGCACTGAAGAACAGCAGATCTCCGGCTATAAAGACCCAAATCACATGCCATCCACCCTAAATAAAACACAGCATTCAGATCAGTCTGTTCCAGATCACAGTGCATGCAGCTTGCCAGAGGAGAGCAGATGATGTGCTGTTTACAGTGGGCTTTCAAAGAGAGAAACTGTTCTTGATTTTGGGCTCCCGAAAAAGCAGGGAAAACTTATGTGTGATAGTCAGAGATGTATAAAGTACTGGAGACCCATACTTAAAGGGCCATGAAACCCCCTCGTTTCAGCAGGGTGTTTTCACACCTCTACTTTGGAAAAAGTCAGAAAAGTGGGCGTGTCCAGCTCTGTTTAGGGGGGAGTGTCGGAGGAACTAAAGTGGGAGGGTGTGGGAGTGTCTATTTGGGCACGCGCGAGTTTCAGTCAAAATACACACAGGAGAAAGTGATGGTGTTTAACCTACATGGACATCTGTAGTCGAATTATTTGCCAAATTATTAAATATTGGACTTTGCAGTTTGGCTCTTTCATTCAGGGAATTCATTCATGTCCCTCGCGACAAACGAGATATTTGATTCGAGGAGCTGCTCTAAGCGTGTGTTTTTCATGCAATGTTTCATATCGCACGGCGAATGAGAGAAAAAAAAACCCTCCGCATTTCCCGGAAACTTAGATGCACACGGCAGGTAGCGTCAGAAAGCCGCGTGTGTTATTCCGGTCACAAAATGCGGTAAAAACCCTACACGAGGTTAAAGTTTGGTTGTGGTGCTAACATGTTTACACTCGGTGCAATAGTTTGTTCGATACGAACAAACTGAATAAACATAGAACACTGGTCACTCACTTACCAAATCTGTAGAGACAGGACAATCACCAGCAACTAGAGCCGCGTCTTTATTAAGCGAAGACTACAAGCGAATCCGGATCTCAGCGTTTGCAGATGAGAACAGCTCTCGGGTAAACAATGTTCCTCCTTAGACACGTAAGTTATTGTTGTCGAGCGTCGCGTACACTGTTAATCCACACGTGACTCCAGCTGAGCTCTCACAGAGAGAAAATGAAAACAAAACTTAACTGCAGCAAACTATAAAAGCAACACTTCATGCTTGTTTTGCCAACACAACGTGGCGTCTTTGTCGTCTAAACACTGTGACAGTAATGAATATTAATGAAGTTGCACAATAGAGCGCGCTGATTGGTTTGAACCAAGCCTTACTCATGCATTAATGCAGCACACTGTAAGACGTAATAAGACACACTCTGGCACAGACGCCCAGTCTGCACGCTGGAATACACACTATTATGCCATGACCGTGACGCAGCTTCAAAAATTCGTTTCAAACCGGAAGTACGAATTTACCTGAAATAACAACCAATTTACACTTTTTAGTGAGATATAGGTGTCCTAATAGTGTTTTTAGCAGTGTGGGACACATATACGACTGTCAACAGCTCAAACACATGTGTTTTGGTGTTTCGTGACCCTTTAAGTAAAAGTACAAGTGATCAGATGTGCTCCAACATTAGGCACATTCAAACTGAGACTGAAAACACCTCTGTTTAGCTGTGCCTTCACTGAATGAGCACTGTGCTACGTCCGACAGACAGAGAGGGGTCTGGATGCAGACCTGGTGCAGTGCAATCTGAGCTGCATCTAATGCTTTTTAATTTAGACTTAAAAAAAGGCAGCGACGAAGCCTTTTTTA
Source organism: Danio rerio (assembly GCF_052040795.2). Taxonomy (NCBI): domain Eukaryota; kingdom Metazoa; phylum Chordata; class Actinopteri; order Cypriniformes; family Danionidae; genus Danio; species Danio rerio. Next base: position 1,756,290 of record NC_141034.1, on the reverse strand, counting down.
GTTCTAATGACAGAGATTCTTAAAGGCGAGGACCTGCTATGGCAAAAGGTTGAGGTGGCCCTTTTGTCAGTACATCGAAAATATGTACTAATCGGGCCGGAGTGGGACTCCTTTTCAGCCCTGGAGTTTCAAACCTCAGACTGGCTCACCTAAGTTCACGACTGACTATATTAAAATAAGGTCATTTCCAAATCAGTTTCTAATGGCACTATCACGTCTTTACCAAGAAATCAGCTGCTTCAGAACTTCAAATGTTCAACAACCCTAACAGCATTATATGTCTTAATAAAAATAAATAAAATAAAAACACTTTAGATTAGATTCAAACCCAGATTGACGGCGTCGTAATGCAACGGGGTGACCACTGGACCACCACAGCTCTTCTCAGAGTAGTGACTTATCTTAGTTACATCATCATCAACCTGCAGGCTTCATCTTGCTCACGAGGCTGCAAGAAAATAGATAAAAAAAGCCGAGCTGCGACAAAATAATGACAAAAAAAAAAGAGTAAGGCTGTGGTCAAATAAATGAATGAAAAAAGTGCGACTGCCGAGAGAAAGAGTCTGGAGCTAGGGACACCGGCCCTCGCAGCCAAAAAATGTACTGGCCCACCAGGAATTCTCCCGATTAGACAATCCTGGCCTGTGTACTGCAGTAAAAGTGGAAGTGTCACGATTACCAGCGATCATATCCCATAAGATCGCTGGTTTGCACTAACAATAACCATGGACTACAACGCGGTGTAGTGTTACTTACAGTGAACAAAACTTTCTGAATAGGTGAGTGTGTGGCTTAAGTAGTGTGTGCAATCAGTCTCTTACAATCCTCAGGTGGTGCGAGTAATCAGTCTAGAGGAGGAAGCATGTGTGAGTGTGACTGGAGTGCATGTACTGTATGAACATGTAGTCCAGAAATGGCGGATTTGTAGTCCATGGTTATTGTTAGTGCAAACAAGCGATCTTATGGAATATCATAGATATATACACTAGATGTCGCCTTGCCTATTGTTGCCTATTGGACGGAATGCGTCAATAGCGCCGCCATCTTGCTACAGGGTAGCGCTCCTTTGAAATGAATGCGGGACTAAGGTACAGTGGAGGACTGTGGCCATCCAAAGCCAGAGATATACACATATACACATATATCTGTGATCGGGAGTTTTCCTGGATGTTAGTATGCATTTTTTTTTCTAATTACGAAAATTATAATTTTACATCACTTTTCTACCTTGATGGATCAATGACCGCACGGGCATTCCTGACAAAAAGCTTGTGTTTGTGTGTACAGAAATGTACTATTCACCCTCCCTGTTAAACTTGATCTAATCATGTCCTGAAACACAGCTCCTCTCCTGCTTTCACTGCTCATACTGACGGAGGGAGCGATTCGTTTGTGAATGAATCTCCGTTATGAACGACTCTTTCACTAACGTTAGCCGACAATAATACCAGTTTCTGGCAGCGCAGCATCTCGTTGTCATATTTCTTTTGCATTGTTTGCTGATTTTATTCAACAAAACTAGCATAAGCCGAGTGTTTAGTGCGAGTTGGAGCTGCTTTGCCGTATGATGAATGCAGTAAGTGTCTGTTATCATCAATAACGTTACCTGATTAGCACAAAAGAACATACAAAAACAGAAAAAAACTTAATCTTACCTATGAAATGTTCTGCCTTTGTGTTTTGTTTTCTTTGTTTGCTCATTTGCAGCGCTAAAGTCCCGCATCTTCACGTAATAACACTGTCTTGACTAGTGCGCTTGAATGACATTTGTCCTGGGAGCACTGTACCAATATGGCGGCGCTATTGACGCATGCTCAGGGTCCCTATGCGATATCTAGTGTATATATCTATGATGGGATATGATCGCTGGTAATCGTGACAGGAAGTAGGAGAAAAAAAACAATCCTCCAGTAAACTACAGATACAGCCTTTTAGTACTTAAGTACAGTAGTGAAGGAGCTCTCATTCATTACTATCCATCTCTGCTGATAGCAAAGTCAGTGCCATCATCATCTACCTGAAATAAATTCACCATCCAATAGCATCACTGCAGTTTACTCAAACAAAAAATCCTCTGTTGTTTTAGGGGACTCCATGCACAACGGTAATTTACTTTCCTCCGCATTCTCGGTGCATTAATGCATATAATGAGAGAAAATGTATTTTCAAAAAAGCCTGCAGTGTGTTTTTTCCCTCTCTCTCTCTCTCTCGCTCTCTTGCTCTCTGCATAATCTCGCTGAGCCCACATATATGCAGGACTGTTTATCTATGAGTCCTTTAATAGAAAAAACCAAGCTCTCTGTTCCTACAAGCGAAGTGACGGAGGAAGAACAGACACGCAGAGGAAGTTATTAAACACAGATGAAAGAGAGAAGAAGAGTAAGCGTTGACGGAAAGCTGGCCCGTTTAGAGACGCTGCCTTCCTGCTTCATGGCTCTTCAGATGCTGGTTTGGAAGAGTTTGTGTTATTATCCATCCCCTCTGAACAAACTCAGGAACCGAAACGCATGCCAATTTTCAATAGTATCTGGATTATGATGCAGGCTGAGATTGCATCCTTCAGGGATGCAACACCAGACACAAAGCACTCAATGGAACTAGTGACGTCACTGTGAGTGCTTTGGTTAGGGGTGGGGTTAGGTGAGCACATTAAAAAGCATTGCATGCAGCTCAGATTGCACCGAGTCTGCTGCCAGAACCTGTTCCCAGTTTTAGCACAACTGGTTGCATACTTTCTTTTCATATTTATTTGTCCTTATGGGGATTTAAACAGGTTATTTTGCTTAAAGGTGCAGTATGTAAGTTGGACACCCAGTGGTTGAACTAGGTATTGCATTTCTGGATCTAAACACACGCAAGTGCAGGTTGCCAGATTGAGGATCAACAGTGTGACTGACAACCGAGCCTGATTTAAGGCTGATTACCAATACCTGCAATTAAAACGTTTTTTTTAATCTCACACATGAACAACAGGATAAACTGACCTCAGGCAGGGGCATACCAGACATTTTAAAATGTGGCGGGGGTGGTTACGTTCATATATTTATTAATGAACCATTTCTAAATGGTCTGCCTCTAAAAGAGAGGGGGACATATCTTGTCGTCCCCCTGTTGCTACGCCCCTGACCTCAGGTAAACCTCATGTGCTTTATTCAGTGCTAAATACTAATAATGTGAGTCTGAATGCCATTTGACATGACATTTGTTGCCATACTACTAAAAGCAGATAGTTCAGTTCAGATCTGGAATATAGAATAAACTGTTTGAAACTGAACTTTAGAGCTGTGACTCAGTGCAAACCAACACATATCAGTGATTCAGCATCTACATTTAATCATGATAAAGAGGTTTAATGTGTATTCATTAGATTATAAACCTTACCATTGTGCTGGAGTGCAGTGAGTGCACTATTCTGAGCTTCTGAATGGCTGTGTTTACATTTCTCGTTTCGTCTGGTACAAACATTCTAATTGCTCATGACTTCAAATCTCATCATGGAGCATGTTGTTAGGCCAAGGGGTTACAACGTGACCTGCTCAGCTAATGTTTACACTCATACTATTTATATCACTAATTAATAACCACCTCTAGTGGAACTCTGAATCTGCATCTCATTTCTGAGTCTGCTACTGTCCACCGGAGGTCGCATTTCAGTCACGCATGCTTTCAGAGCCTCCCTAAATGCAGTGGGCAGGTTAAAGGAACCAAAACAAGAACAGACGGACATTTTCAAAGCAGAATATCTGACTTCAGCATTGTTTTTTAGATAAACAAGAATGTCCACTTAGCATGTGTCCTAAATATCTGCAAACATATTACGGTATTTTTATGATTTAGAGGAGTCAAAAATGTACATACAGCACCTTTAAGGAAAAATCTCATCCAACAAAAAATATTAAAAACTAAGTAGTGTTTAAGTCACTGAACATCTTTGGAAATCGAAGGACAATACATTTAAATTCATGCAAAATTTCAACAAAAGTTTTAGTTTTTCTTAATTTTTGCTCTTTTTTTATTTTTTATTTTATATTTTTCCCTAATATACAAATCTGAACAACTGATTTCATTATCGTAACTTGTTTTGTTGGATGAGCTACAGGTTTGCCTTTGGCACTGACTAATCTAAATACATATATACATGTAACGGAGGCCAGCTAGTGAGTGCTGTGCAGGTAAACCTCACTCCTCTGACCTCTAAAGGTGCTCTAGCGACAAACGCTAGAGGCCATGGTCTTTAGCCTCCTTGGTAGAGCACCCGACTCCCATGCAAAAGGTTGCCGGTTCGACACCAGCTCGGAGTGGGTTGTGTGGTGTAGGATCGGCAGGGTTACATACATACATACATACAGTTGAAGTCAGAATTATTATCCCCCCTGAATTATTAACGCCCGTTTATTTTTTTCCTCAATTTCTGTTTAACAGAAGGCAGATTGTTTCAGCACATTTCTAAGCATAATAGTTTTAAAAACTTATTTCTGATAACTGATTTATTTTATCTTTGCCATAACGACAGTAAGTAATATTTTACTACATATTTTTCAAGACTCTTCTATACAGCTTCAAATGAGTTTTAAAGGATTAACTAGGTTAATTAGGTTAACTAGGCAGGTTAGGGTAATTAGGCAAGTTATTGTAAAAGGATGGTTTGTTCTGTAGACTATTGCAAAAAAAAATTTGCTTAAAGGGGCTAATAATTTTGTTTTAAAAATGTTTTTTTTTTTATTTAAAACTGCTCTTATTCTATTCTATTCTAGCTGAAATAAAACAAATACGACTTTTTCCAGAAGAAAAAATATTATAAGACATACTGTGAAAATTTCCTTGCTCTGTTAAACTTCATTTGGGAAATATATTAAAAAATAATAATAATAATAATTCAAAAGGGGCTAATAATTCTGACTTCAACTGTAACTGTATGTATATATATATATATATATATATATATATATATATATATATATATATATATATATACACATATATATACATATATATATACACTCCGCTACTCACCCGTTTGCACTGGCTGCCAGTTGCTGCTCGCATCAAATTCAAAGCTCTGATGTTTGCCTACAAAGCGACTTCTGGCTTTGCTCCTTCTTATCTGCTCTCACTTCTGCAGATTTTTAGGCCCTCCAGAAACTTGCGTTCAGTGAATGAACGTCGCCTCATGGTTCCATCCCAAAAGAGGGAAGAAATCACTTTCCCGAACTCAATCTGCCCAGTTGGTGAAATGAACTCCCTAACTGCATCAGAACGGCAGAGTCACTCGCTGTCTTCAAGAAACCACTAAAAACTCAACTATTTAGTCTCCACTTTCCTTCCTAGTCTGCAATTGCCTCTCTGGATATACCACTAACTGTACTGTAAAAAAAAACTTTTACATTACCAATGCTTTGCTTCTTAGACTTACACACCTGAAACTTGCCTACAGCACTTATTCTTTGTTTTATATATATATATATATATATGCACAAATATAATATTGTAAAGCATCCTATGGGAAATATTCATTTGAAATAGAGATTTGTGAAGGCTGTACTCATTGATTTAACACTGTATGACTGTGTTTGACAAAAAAAATAGCCTAAATAAACCCAGAATGCAAAAATATGCAGAATCTAAATGCATTATGAGGATTAATTCAGTGTGTTACAACATTATTTCAGCATCCGGCATATGATAATACTCTGGATTATGAGTTTAAGTGACTAACTCAGAGTATTAAACACCATTAATAATGATCTGAAGGAATGCCAGTGGAAAAGCTGAGCTGTTTTCATATAACCCTTCCCTGTTTGGACGGAAAGAACAACAGGAGCATTATGAGACGCTGATATCTGTGTGATTCGGCTGAAATGAGTTTGTTTATACGCTGCAATGGATTGAAAGAGAAATGATCCTCCGTGCAAAGAAAAAAGGAGATTATCAAGAGTGATTAAAGCTGAGATTAAATGTGAAAAATGAGACAGATTCAATAGGAAAACTGCATGTGTACGTGAGAGAGAGAGAGAGAGAGAGAAAGAGCCTGTAGGAAGTGTGCGACAGATTTAACAAGTCTCTAAATTTACCATCAGACAGACCGAAGACAAAACGCCTGCAGGGAGGAGAGGAAAAAACGGAGAAAAGAAGAAAACAAAGGCTCGGGTTTGAGTCAGATCACTCACAGAAGAGAAGAAATGATTATACCAGAAAGATTCATTCATAGGTCAGCAGAAACAAGGGGGTATGAGTGAAATAATAAACCCCTATATACATTTCTGGAGAGCGCAAAATACATCCCAGGAGCTGCGTTTTTTTGCTGTTTTTGTTTTCGTGAATCCACCAGAGGCCGCTGTGTATGCTTTTTTAGATCTCAAACTCTCAAACTTCTCTCGCAAGTACCCCCTACACTCCGCCTTCCCTAAACCCAACCAATAGTGTTTTCAAAAGCACCGATCAACCTGCCCATCCATCTCCCTTTACCTAACCGACATTGTTTTTAAAAGCACAGACTGACCCACCCACTCACTTTCTTTAGCCCAACCGATAGTGATTGGTCAGATAGCACTTTTCTCTGCTCTGATTGGTCAGATGGCACTACTCAGTTCTGATTGGTTAGATGGCACTGCTCTGATCTGATTGGTCTGATGACTTAACTCTGCTCTGATTGGTCAGATGACTCTACTCTGCTCTGATTGGTTAGATGGCACAACTTTGCTCTGATAGGTCAGATCCCCACCTCTGCTCTGATTGGTCAGATGGCACTTTACTCTGATCTGATCAGTCAGATGGCACTACTCAGTTTGGATTGGTCAGGTGCCACTAATCTGCTCTGATTGGTCAGATGCCAATACTCTGTTCTGATTGGTCAGATGCCACTTCTCTGCTCTGATTGCTCAGATGGCACTACTCGGCCTTGATTGGTCAGATGGCACTTCTCTGCTCTGATTTGTCATATTGACTCTCTCTCTCTGCTCTGATTGGTCAGATGAAACAACTTGGCTCTGATTCACAACTCTGCTCTGATTGGTCAGATGCCACTTCTCTGCTCTGATTGCTCAGATGGCACTACTCGGCCCTGATTGGTCAGATGGCACTTCTCTGCTCTGATTTGTCATATTGACTCTCTCTCTCTGCTCTGATTGGTCAGATGAAACAACTTGGCTCTGATTCACAACTCTGCTCTGATTGGTCAGATGACACAACTCTGCTCTGATTGGTCAGATGACACAACTCTGTTCTGATTGGTCAGATGACACTCCTCTTCTCTGATTGGTCAGAGGGCCTACTCTGCTTTGACTGGTCAGATGACAACTTTTTTATAATTGGTCAGATGACACAACTCTGCTCTGATTGGTCGAATCAGAAACAAAACTAACAATCAAAAGAAAAAAGTAAAGTAAAGAAAAACAAAAGAAAAGTAAAGTAAAAAGAAAAGACTCGACAAGTCAGTATCTGTCATCAGGTATGAGTACACTTCAACATCTGAAATCAGTCAATCTGAAATAAACTGTAACTCAAAAGTGGATCTTATTTTTTAATCCATTATTTTTCCTGCTTTTAATAGTCTGCATGAACTCAACCCCCCCCCCCCCCCCCCCCCCCCCCCACACACACACACACACACTGTCAAAGAAGGGTCTTAGAAACAGCTGCTACCCTTGGATACGTCTGGGACACACACATACAGTACACACACACACACATTCACATTTCCTTTAGTGTATAACTGATTTGCTTTCATTTAACACATAAATTAACAGGCTTTCCAGGCAGATGGAGAGCGGCAGAGAGAGACTGAATGAGCGCTCGGCTGGGATGTGATTCGCTCTTCTGGCAAAGTGTTGCTGGATATGAAATATTCTCTCGCTGCAATTAAATTCATGCATTATGGATCAGTTCTCTGAATGTGTATGTGTGTGTGTGTGTGTGTGTGTGTGTGTGTGTGTGTATGAGGGCTCTTTACTAAGATTAAATAAAACAAATACTGTGTATTGTTTATAAATCTTTTCCCAGAGATGGGAGGGCATCCGCTGCGTAAAAACTTGCTGGATAAGTTGGTGGTTCATTCCGCTGTGGCGACCCCGGATTAATAAAGGGACTAAGCCGACAAGAAAATGAATGAATGAATGAATGTTTATAAATTCCAGTTTGGGTGATATACAATGAGAACGTTCTTATGCCCTGCTCAGTGTGTCCCAATGTGTACCAAGCTCAGCGCCCTTACTAGCAGATTGAGACGCAGCCACAGTCTCACTATAACGTCCAGACATGCTTTCAAGTGTAGGTGCTAAGGACTGGACACCCCTGAAAAAATAAAATAAGTCCAATAAGGATGATTTCTACTCTTTCTCGGCACTGCTGAGCGGTTAATTGAGATCAATATGCCATTGGAGGAAGCTAGAGGGATTTTGATTTAGTTCTCTGGCCGCTTTAATAGGATTGAAGACTATTGGTGTGCACATCAATATAAACACAATCAGTATACGCTTAATTATCCCTCAATCTGTGCGTGGTCAGCGCGTGGTCAAATAGACACTCCCACATCATCCCTCTTTTGCTCCTCCGACACTCCCCCTAAACAGAGCTGGACACGCCCACTTTTCTGACTTTTTCGAAAGTAGAGGTGTGAACAAACCCTACTGAAACAAGGGGGTTTCATGGCCCTTTAATCCACATGAGCACCCGATAGTCCTGCCACTTGCGCTAGGTGAGCAAACCTGCGGTCATTGAGTGTGTGTAGTGTCCATCATTCCACACTTCATTTTACCGGTTGACTGAGTGCATCATCTGGGTATTTAAAGTGCACCTATTATTTTTAGAGCCGCAACCCAGTATTGAAAACCGGAGCACCCGGAGGAAAGTCATAGCAACACAGGAAGGGCAAACTCCACACAGAAATGCCAACTGACCCAGCTGGGACTCGAACCAGCGACCTTTTTGCTCTGAGGCCATAGCGCTAACCATTGAGCCACCGTGCCACCCCTAAACGTAAACTTAAAGACTGCAATTTGAATAAAGAGTTTCTGAGAGCCGCACTAAATGTAACTGCAGCTTTAGTGTGCACTATTTGTTTTTCAGCTGTATTTCTTCCATCACCGCTGGACGTCCCCTGTTAATCTGATTTAGCAGAGTCCAGAATCCCACCGCGCGTTTAATTAATCTGGTTTGGTTAACACCGCAGCTGTTGAATAGGAGGATCTGCGCTTAGAGCAGGTGGTTTTCCTGCAGTCTGTTCCTCTGAAGACTCGGCTCATTCACTCCTGAAAGTGTGTGACAGGCTTTAATGTTTATGCACACACACACTGCTGATGTGTGTGTGAGCTCCTCTTGTCATCAGATAGACAGCTTTAAACAACAACGCCAAATGTTGCTTTACACACACCGGCCCCTGAGGATCGCAGATCAGTGGGCAGAGTCTCTCTTATTTCTCAGTCTATTTACACATCGTCTATTATAAGTCTGTTTTCTCTCCTCGTGTCTCAGAATAGAGGTCTGTTCACACATCTTGTTAGAGTAACATTTTGTGGGTACATAGATGGCATACGAATGTGGGCCACTTTAGGCAGTTATGCGGCACTGGTGGTCTTCCTTCGGCCCAGACAAAATGAATGTGAGCCTGAAGTGGCCCGCCTGTACAATGGCAAAAGGAGGCCAAAGGTTAAAATTCATATATGGGCCATTTAAGGCAGAGATTTGAAAATGTAAGGTATGAAGAAAATGTAAGAAATGAAATGTAATATTTATTATATATTAGAAATGGAAAAAAACACACTTTAATAATATTATTAATAATAATTAATAATAAAAAATATTAATAATATTAATGATGTTAATTAATCTTCATATTTTTTATATTTTCAAAAAAAAATAAACAACATCCTACTTATTCATAATAATAATAATAATAATAATAATAATCATCATCATCATCATCATTATTATTAATATTATTATTATTATTATTATTATTATTATTATTAATATTTAGTAGGATGTTGTTTATTTGTTTTAAAAAAAATTAAATGTCTACTTTTAAAATTTGAGACATGTAAACCACTGCAGAAATGTAACCAGCAGGCCCATGTCATAAACAGTACAGATCTTTAATAAATAACCTACTATAAATTAAAAGAATTAACGTATACGTTTTGTTTTACAAGCTTTGGAGACGTAACATAAATTCTGCTTTTAAATAATAGGTCACCTGTAGCTTTCACCATGAGGCTGTGTTCAAAATGACATCAATGTTTTCAAAGTGCACTGCAAAGGGAGCACAAATGTAAACATGTAAACATGAAGATCGCTAAAACTGAACTGTATTTCCGTTAAAAAATTTTTATAAATAAAAAAACTATTTAAAAAAATAAAATAAATAAATAAATAAACTATTTAGAAAATAAAATAAAAAATAAAATAAATAAATACAAAATAAAAATAAATAAATAAATAAAAACTGAACTGTAAAAATAGAAATCAAATTACAGCTAAGAGAGATGACCTTAATGCTTTATTATTTTTAGTAAATCCAACTCTGAATGTTAGAATGTTCTAAATGAATAGGGCATAGGGGGGATAAGTGGGAACACAGCCAGGAACTATGTTTTTAACGACAGCTCCAGAGCTGTAGTTGCGAGTGCTCATATTTGCGAATGTTCGTTCGAGCGACTACGTTTGCAACTTGCGACTTTTTTTGGCTAACAATGGTTTTGGGAAACGCACCCCAAAACAAAAAGGCATTGATATAAGTCAACACAAACTAACATTTCCCCTTTTCAATAATTAAGTAAATGTAAAACAAGTTCAAATGGGATTTAGTGCATCTTTTGAGCTGTTTTGCTGCAGCACATCTTGTTTTCTCTCCAATAACGTTCAGTCAACGGAAAATAAAGAGCTTCTGCTGTTCGGAACGACACGTTTAGTGCCGCAAGATCATTAATTTGTTTTGCAATAATGTTCAGTCAACTGTTTTCCAGGCAGTGTGTGTGTGTGTGTGTGTGTGTGTGTGTGTGTGTGTGTGTTTTCATATATTTTCTCTCTCCTGCACGTTTAGCTCAACTGCGGTGTTTTTGCTGAGATGTGTATTTTAGACGTTTTCACACCTTCCCCCAAAACAGCAATAACTGCCGGCAATAAAGAGCTGCTGCATCTGCCTGTACAAGGCCTCTCGTGTGTGTGTGTGTGTGTGTGTGTGTGTGAGTGAGTGTGGCTATAAACAACACATTCTGATTCCCTAGCTATGCGGAGCGCCAACGCCGACTTTACAGCCATCGTATGGTGTCAGTCCAGCTTTAATAGCGCTTGTAAGACATTTATCTTCAATTAAACGTACAGTACATTGCACACAGAGGGGAGCGAGTGTTTAACTGCACAATTAAAGCTGATTAACTTCATGGAAAGACCTCGATGAACTCTTGAGGAACATACGAGGAGATCTGCTGCCATCTGCTGGCGCTAAACAACATATAACTAATTAGGATCTACCTGAAAATATGTTTGCTTTGAGAAGTGCGGTGTTTATTAAAGGAGTGGTTTCCTTTCACTGAATGGTCTGAGTTAATTACTAATAATTGTTTTTTATTAATATTATGATTTAAATTTTTGTTTTTTTTTCATTTATTCATTTTCCTTCAGCTTAGTCCCTTTATTAATCAGGGGTCGCCACTGCGGAATGAACCGCCAACTATTCCAACATATGTTTTACACAGCGGATGCCTTTCCAGCCACAACCCAGTACTGGGAAACACCCATACACACTCATTCACACATACTCATACATTCATTCATTGATTTTCTTTTCGGCTTAGTCCCTTTATTAATCAGGGGTCTCCACAGCGGAATGAACCGCCAACTATTCCAACATATGTTTTACACAGCGGATGCCTTTCCAGCCACAACCCAGTACTGGGAAACACCCATACACACTCATTCACACATACTCATACATTCATTCATTGATTTTCTTTTCGGCTTAGTCCCTTTATTAATCAGGGGTCTCCACAGCGGAATGAACCGCCAACTATTCCAACATATGTTTTACACAGCGGATGACTTTCCAGCCACAACCCAGTACTGGGAAACACCCATACACACTCATTCACACATACTCATACATTCATTCATTGATTTTCTTTTCGGCTTAGTCCCTTTATTAATCAGGGGTCGCCACCGCGGAATGAACCGCCAACTATTCCAACATATGTTTTACACAGCGGATGACTTTCCAGCCACAACCCAGTACTGGGAAACACCCATACACACTCATTCACACATACTCAAACAGTCATTCATTGATTTTCTTTTCGGCTTAGTCCCTTTATTAATCAGGGGTCTCCACAGCGGAATGAACCGCCAACTATTCCAACATATGTTTTACACAGCGGATGACTTTCCAGCCACAACCCAGTACTGGGAAACACCCATACACACTCATTCACACATACTCATACATTCATTCATTGATTTTCTTTTCGGCTTAGTCCCTTTATTAATCAGGGGTCGCCACCGCGGAATGAACCGCCAACTATTCCAACATATGTTTTACACAGCGGATGACTTTCCAGCCACAACCCAGTACTGGGAAACACCCATACACACTCATTCACACATACTCAAACAGTCATTCATTGATTTTCTTTTCGGCTTAGTCCCTTTATTAATCAGGGGTCTCCACAGCGGAATGAACCGCCAACTACTCCAGTATATGTTTTACACAGCGAATGGCCTTCCAGCTGCAACCCATCCCTGGAAAACACCCATACACACTCATTCACACTCATGCACTACGGACAATTTAGTTTACCCAATTCACCTGTCCAGCATGTGTTTGGAGCACATGCTACATCAAAACATGCAGGGAGCACATGCAAACTCCACACCCAGCCAAGGCGCAAACCAGCTACCTTCTTGCTGTGAGACGACAGCACGACCTACTACGCCACAGCGTCGCCCTATAAATGTGATACTACAGATTTTCAACACAAGCACGTCAGATCTGTTCTGAAACTGGGTCTTGACATGATTTTCCCTAGTGAATCATTAGCTTGTGCTACTGTTTGTTTAACACGTGTTGTGGTTTAAATAGAGACGTGGCCATTGACTAATCTGACACACACTAGAGACTCTGCTCCACATCACACCACAGTCCAGGCCAGACCGACACGACCTCTGAACTCTGTGTTTACACCTGCAGGTACAGCGAGTGTGTGTGTGTGAGACCATCACTTAAAGGGACAGTACACCCAAAATTGAAAACTCTGTCATTATTTACTCAGACCTTGATGAGCTTCTTTCTTCTTACACACACAGACACACTTATACACCTGGGCCAATCTAGTTCATCGATTCCCCTATATGTGTTTGGACTGTGGGGGAAACCAGAGCACCCAGAGGAAACCCGTGCCAACACGGGGAGAACATGCAAACTCCACACAGGAATGCAAACTGACCCAAACCAGTGAACTTCTTGCTGCGAGGTGATAGTGCTAACCACTGAGCCACCATGCCGCCTCATGAAATAACTTAATACTAAATAAAAAAAAACAGTTCACATCATCTCTCTTATTTGGGTCAAATAATGCCCAGAGTTTTCAGTTTTCAGCCGTACAGTCTGTGTTCAGACAGCTTTAATAGTTTAATAAGTGTAATAATTGTGTGATTTGTGCCCTGCAGTGGTTAATGAACAGCGTGTCTCGCTCTCACATCATCCGTCCTCTGATGAGCTCTGAGTTTTATCTCGAGAGAAAGAGCTTTATGACATGTGTAGACGTGTGTGCCAATATTATATTATTTCACCGCTGTCAAAAGTGCATGTTGTTTAACGCCTGTGAGCAAAACAGACGCTAGTTTTTGAACTGCTTTTATAGCAGCATGATTTGTTATTGTTAAGTAAACCAAGTGGGTGCACTGTATGTGGACTTATTTAAAAGTGTGTCATGTGTTTTCTAAAATAGTGATCACTGAAATGCCTTCATTTCCCAGAGATGGGTTGCGGCTTGAAGTAAAAGCTGCATAAAAACTTGCTGGATAAGTTGGCGGTTCATTCCGCTGTGGCGACCCCGGATTAATAAAGGGACTAAGCCAAAAAGAAAATGAATGAATGAATGAATAAAATGCCTTTATTTAATTGAAAATAGAGAAATATATGTATCCTCCGAGGATAATGCTGTCGTCTCACAGTAAGAAGGTCGCTGGTTCGAGCCTCAGCTGGCTCAGTTGGGGTTTCTGTGTGGAGTTTGCATGTTCTCCCTGCGTTCGCGTGGGTTTCCTCCGGGTTCTCCGGTTTCCCCCACAGTGCAAACACATGCGGTACAGGTGAATTGGGTTGGCTAAATTGTCCATATTGAATGAGCGTGTATTGATGTTTCCAATGGGTTGCAGCTGGAAGGGCATCCGCTGCATAAAACGTGCTGGATAAGTTGGTGGTTCATTCCGCTGTGGCAACCCCGGATTAATAAAGGGACTAAGTTGAGAAGTAAATGAATGAATGAATGAATGAATGAATGAATGAATGAATGAATAAATGACTGAATGAATGAATGAATGAATGAATGAATGAATGAATGAATGGATGGATGAATGAATGAATGAATGAATGAATGAATAAATGAATGAATCAATGAATGACTGAATGAATGAATAAATGAATGAATCAATGAATGACTGAATGAATGAATGAATGAATGGATGAATGAATGAATGAATGAATGAATGAATGAATGAATGAATAAATGAATGAATCAATGAATGACTGAATGAATGAATGAATGAATGAATGAATGAATGAATGAATGAATGAATGAATGAATGAATCATGAATGAATGAATGAATGAATGGATGGATGTATCCTTCTTTTTTTCTTCTTTCTGTGATTTCCTACATCCTTTGGGTTAAAAAAAATCTACAATTCAGAGTTTTTACATTTTGTTTTTATTTTTAATTTTACAGCATGTTCACTGTAGTGGACCACAGGACCATTTTAGTTCGAAATGATCGCCATTCAGAAACAAAACTGTACAGGATATGGCTGTTAAGGAATATTAATCCAATATAAATGTAACAAAAGCAAAACAAAAGCCGTTTTTTCCTTTTGTATTGAAATTCCTGAAACAGTTTAGTCTGAAAGAGAGCCGGATTCAAAAATAAATAACAGAAGTGATGATAATCCAAAACAAATTTACCATAAAAGTGATTTTAAACTGATCGTCATTCTCTAATTGTCCCCAATTGTCTGATTATCAGACTTTAAATCAGAGTCTTCCTCAACTATTAACTGCTTCAGTTCTGCCTCCTACACTCTCGGAAATAAAGGTACGAGAGCTGTCACTGGGGTGGTTCCTTTTCAAAAGGTACACATTTGTACTTGAAGGCTCCATATTGGTACCTCAGAAGTATATATTAGTACCTACAAACTTTAAGAGGACCACTTTTGTACTTTTTAGGTACCAATATGTACTCTTGAGGTATTAATATCGACCTTTTATGTACAAATTTGTAGCTTTTGAAAAGGTACCGGCGAAGCAGTGGCGCAGTAGGTAGTGCTGTCGCTTTTTCAAACCTTGGCTCAGTTGGCCTTTCTGTGTGGAGTTTGCATGTTCACCCTGCGTTCGCGTGGGTTTCCTCCGGGTACTCCAGTTTCCCCCACAGTCCAAAGACATGCGGTACAGGTGAATTGGGTGGGCTAAATTGTCCGTAGTGTGTGTGTGGATGTTTCCCAGACATGGGTTGCAGCTGGAACTTGCTGGACAAGTTGGCGGTTCATTCCGCAGTGGCGACCCTGGATTAATAAAAGGACTAAGCCGACGAGAAAATGAATGAATGAATGAAAAGGTACCACCCCAGTGACAGCACACGTACCTTTATTTCTGGGAGTCATTAATTACATTAAGGTGGTCCTGGTGTCCACTACAGTGGACATTTAAAAAAGGAGGATATTTTGAAACACAAACAAGTTAACAGTTTTGGAAGCTAAATGTATTGTTCCTGACACTTTAATAAACAAATATATATATATGTAATATATATATATATATATGGTTGAATATATATATGGATGGTTGAAGTGTGAACTAAACAGCAGTGGGGTTGGTTTAGCGAGCGAACTAAATGGCGGGTGGGTGGTTGGGGGGTTTAGAGGGGGGTTCGCTGGGGCACTTTGGAAGAGCACTTTCTATTCAAGACTAAAAAAGGCATGTTGACAGACAGGTTGAGCCCTATGTGTACATGTGCCTAAATGTCACAACAAGACAATGGGCGGGGTCTCAGGAGGGTAATATGGTGAAATATAGTCAGCATCATTACTTCAGTCAGAAATCATGAGCGGCCTCATGTACAAAGACCTGCCTTGAATTAATAATAAAACATTGTGTACGGACAAAGCTGTAAATGTGCGGAAACCCACACATATATATATCCGAATTAATGTGAAACTGAGTGCAACATGCACGAGCGTATGAATATGGTAATAACTCCACTTTGGCAAAACCAAACGAAAAAGCGAAGGCAAAAGCAAGCAAGAAGAGAAACTTGACAGAGTGTGAACTGGAGGTGCTCCTACCGGAGGTAGACCGGAGAAAAACTGTGTTGGTAATGTCAGGCCAACCTCAATGTCCAACGTCCAACCTAAAATCAACCAAATATCAACGTCTAATGATGTTACAGCTTGACGTTGTGCGGATGTTACCACTATGACGTCTATCAGATGTTAGATTTAGGTTGACATAACTGATGAATAAATGTCAGTATTTGACGTCAACATGATGTTGATTTAAGATGTTGGCTTAACATTGGATTTTGGTCACTTTCTAACAACCTAAAATCAACCTAATATCAACGCCATTGTTGGACATTAAAATAACACCGTCTTAGACGCTGCTGGGCAATGAATTTTGGTCACATGACATCACAACATAAATCTAACCTAATATTAACGTCTTATGATGTTGTGTGTCTGCTGGGAGTGTTATGATCCTTCAGAAAACATCTGATGATGGACCATTTGGGATTATTATAAAAGTTAAAAACAATTGTGCTGCTTTATGCACTGTAAAACAATCGTACTGCCTTAAAATGTAGTTGAATCAAGTTAAATCTTCAAGTCATCTCAACTCACATTAGTCAAACTGACTAGAAATATTAAGTTAATGCAGTTTGAACCTAAACAACTTATTAAAGTAGGTTAAAGTGACATAAAAACATTATTGTTGTGACTTTTGTTATATATAAGTTATAAACTTTATATTTCTTAATATTTTCTGGGCAAGAACAGCATTTATCCGAAAATACAAATGGCTATTTCCGTAAAGTATATTAGTAGAATGCCTTAAGCCTTTAACGTTTTCTCTATACAGATTTTGGCCCCAGAATGCATGAGGCAATATTGCGTGATGAGCGCGCATTCCTGTCCAGAGCGCGCACTGAGACGCGTCAGCACTTTTTTACCTCAGAGCCGGTGCGCGTGGACAGCTTTAACTATTACGCTGCGTTATCGCAGTTTTTAACTCAGCATCCTCATTAATTAACCCAAGGAGGGGGTTACCGCTGTGTTTTTGTATTCACCATTTCTCCAATCAGAAAGTGTAAGGATATGGTCTCATTCAGCTCTGACGCCTCCCTCTGTCCGCACGTGCACGAGTGAAGCCTCTGTGGACGCGCATCAGACCGGCCGTAAGGTAAGACTGAGGTGAGGAATCCTTATACAATATTGCTTATCACAAATGCCCCATATTTCATTGAGATGATGATTGTTCATGCGTGAAAATGCAGGTCTCCGCCCCTCATACTACAGAGGTTCAGCAAGCGGATTTATGAGACGCGCACAGGAGCGCGCATCAGTATTTAAAGAGACACGCTCACTGAATGCTCGCGTGAACTTGAGTTTTTAACTGTATATTCCTGTTTGATTTTGTTTTAGTTCATTTTACTGATCATGGACCAAGGTAGGACAACTTTTCATTTAGCTTTTGTCAGGTTTTCTATATTTCTCAATATATTCATAGGCTGTTAAGCAAATGTGACTTGTAATGTTCATAAATCTCAGCACAGGTCACGATTTTATATATTTGTAAGTATGTAAAGAAAGTTTCATTCATCTAATATTATATAATTAATTTTGGCACACAACCACTTGATTTCAAGGCTCTGGTACTTTATTTATTTATTTATTTATTTATTTATTTATTTATTTATTTACTTATTAATGTATTATTTGTTATTGTAGCTGATCTTTCTTTCACAAACATTAAATATATTATAAAATCGTATATGTTTTTAAAGTGTGCAAAGGATGTTTTATTTATCTAATATTATAAAAATAGTTTTGGCACACTCAACAGCTTTATGTCAAAGTTCTGTTTGTTACTCTATTTATTTATTTATTTTATTTATTTATTTATTTATTTATTTATTTATTTATTTATTTATTTATTTATTTATTTATTTATTTATTTTAGCCATTATTAAATCTTCCACAAACATTAAATATATTATAAAATCGTCTATATTTTTAAGTATGTAAAGAATGTTTTATTTTATTATTATACAATAATATTTATCTATTTATTTATAATTATTCACTGTAGCAATATAAAAAACTTACAAATCTTTCTATGTAAAGAATGTTTCATTCATCTAATGTTTTGTAAACAATAGTTGTTTATTTATTTATTTATTTATTTATTTATTTATTTATTTATTTATTTATTTGTTTAAGCAAATAATAATTCTTCTACATTCTATTATAAAATCTTCTGCATAAGATAAAATCATGTATATTTTTAAGTATGTAAAATGTTTAATTTATCTAATATTATACAAATAATATTTATTCATTTATTTATTGTAGCCATTATTAAGTCTTCCACAAACATTAAATATATTTTAAAATCTTCTATATTTTAAATATGTAAAGAGTGTTTTATTCATCTAATATTATACAAAGAATATTTATTTGTTTTTATTTATTTATTTATTTATTTATTTATTTATTTATTTATTTATTTATTTATTTATTTATTTATTTATTTATTTATTTATTGTAGCCAATATATAAATAACTTTTTAAGTATGTAAAGAATGTTTAATTTAAATATTATTACACAGTTAGTTTTGCCACAAACAACAGTTTATTACTCCATAAACTGTACATTTATTCATTTATTTGTATTTATCTACTGTAATTTATAAAACTGAAATTTAAAATACTGAAATATTGAGAATTTGGTTAAACAGGACATTTTTTTCAGAAAAAAAATATTTTATTTTATTCTATTTATTTTTTTTATTTATTTTTTATTTTTTATTTTGTTTTGTTTTTTACTTTATTTTATTTTATTTTTGTTTTTATTTTATTTTAGATTTATTTTATCTTATTTTATTTTGGGTTTTTATTTTATGTTTTTATTTTATTTAATTATTTATTTATTTATTTATTTTTATTTTTATTATTTTTATTTTATTATTTTTTTTTTAAAATTTTTTGTTATTATTATTTTATTTTATTTAATATTTTATTTTATTTTATTTTATTATTATTTTTTTTATTTCAAATGCACATTGGACATTTTCCAGGTTTTTACACAAATATAAGCTGATGATGTTAACATGACCTCACCTCTATTTTCAGACATTTCTCACCTTATTCTCTCAGACCACAACTGTAAATTAATGTTTTGAGCAGCATCATTTTTGAGGTTTACCTATAATTGTAGACTACAGCTTCCCCAGTATTTCTGACACAAACACACTCACTGATAATTGCTTGTGAGTCAGAAATACTGGTTAACCAAAGATTTTTCTTTTTTTACCTAGATAACAGTTCCTCATTAGGAACATGAACCTGTCTGTAAAGTTTTTACCTAATTTTCCTTATTATGTAATTTTTGCTGAATCATGTAAGGCACAGCAGTTTGGTTCCAAAAGAAAAAAAAAACATTAATTTTCTCCATATAATGCATTAACAATAACTCATCATAATCCATTCAAGATAGACCAGTTATGAGCCCTGAATCAATTGCAAACACTTTTAATAAATCTCTTCAAATTAATTCAGTACATATAAAACAAAATAATAATAGCAGAATTATTTAGAAAAAAACTACAATACCCATGATGCTGCGCAGACAATTCAACCAATCAGAGCACAGCAAAAGAGTCTTAAGCCCCACCCACTGCCATGAAGCTATCACGTTTTTGTAAGTTTTTTAAATGCAAATTACTTAATTATATATGTTGCCTAATATGTAATGTTTGCAGATTTATTACAAAAGAAAAACTTAAATATCACATGGTCATAAGTATTCAGACCCTTTTCTCAGTGTTTAGCAGAAGCACCCTTTAGATTTAGTCTTTTTGGGAAAGATACAAGTTTTTCACACATGGATTAGGGATCTTCTGCCATTCCTCCTTGCAGATCCTCTCCAGTTCTGTCAGGTTGGATGGTAAACATTGTTGGGCAGCCATTTTTAGGTCACTCCAGAGATGCTCAATTGGGTTTAAGTCAGGGCTTTGGCTGGGCCAACAGTCACAGAGTTGTTGTAAATCCTCTCCTTCATTATTTTAGCTGTGCGCTTATGGTCATTGTCTTGTTGAAAGGTAAACCTTTGGCCCTGTCTGAGGTCCTGAGCCCCCTTGAGGAATGTTTTCATCCAGGATATATCTGTACTTGACCACATTCATCTTCCCTTCGATTGCAACTAGTTGTCTTGTCCCTGCTCTAAAAAACCTTAAGTGCAGTCCCCTTCAGCAATATTAGTTTTGGATAGTCTCCAGAACAGACCACTGTTATACAATGACTTGCCTAATTACCCTAACTTTACCCTAATTACCCTAGTGAAGCATTTAAATGTCACTTTAAGCTGAATACTAGTGTCTTGAAGAACATCTAGTCTAAAATTATTTAGTCATCATGACAAAGAGAAAAGAAATCAGCTATTAAAACTATTATGTTTAGAAATGTGTTGAAAAAAAAAATAAATTGAGGAATTAAATATATAGGAGGGCTAATAATTCTGACTTCAACTGTATAACGAGTGTGTGCGCATGTGTGTGTGTGTGATAGAGACGGAGCGCAGCACCATGACGGAGTTCTGGAAGGAGCACTCGAAGCAGGCGACGGTGGAGGAGATGATGCTGGACTCTCACGCTCAGGAGCTCACACAACACGAGCTGCCCGAGATCCTGGATCTGCTGCCTGCGCTGTCCGAGTCTTGTGTGCTGGAGCTTGGAGCCGGCATTGGGTCAGTCGCACGATACCATGATGATCAGATGCATATCAAATCAATTTAATAATGAGTTTATAAGGCTTCTAATGGTGAACATGTATTAATTGTATTTGTTCTAATCAGACTTGATCAAATCAGTCTGCAGAAACACTTTGATTGACATTCTCCCTTTGTACGTTTCATCAGAGGGGGGAAAGCCCCACCCACTAGTGCCCATCTCTCCCTCATTAGCATAAACAGCAGCCCTGAGTGAGAAGCAGCCGCCTTAGAGTGTTTGAGCTGCTGAAGATAATGTCAGCATAGACTAAGAGGATTATAGATGTGGAGGTTAAGATGAAGCTCAAATGTCTTGTTTTGAATCTGCCACTATGCTGACACATAAGCATTTGTAGCTCCGCCCTCTTTTTAAAAGAGCACAGTCTCATTTGAATTTAAAGCCACATTCACCAAAACCCAAGATCAAAGCCTAAAAGGGTCCATTTCAGAGAGTTAGAAAACATTTTACACACACATATATATATATATAAATATATTTTACTTCATTTTCTTCTCGCCTTAGTCCCTTTATTAATCCGAGGTCGCCACAGCGGAATGAACCGGCAACTTATCCAGCAAGTTTTTTACACAGCGGATGCCCTTCTAGCCACAACCCATCTCTGGGAAACATCCACACACACATTCACTCACTACGGACAATTTAGCTAATTTAGCTATACGACGCGAAGGCAGGGAGAACATGCAAACTCCACACAGAAACGCCAACTGACCCGAGGTTCGAACCTGCGACCCAGTGACCTTCTTGCTGTGAGGCGACAGCCCTACCTACTGCGCCACTGCCTCACCCTATATTTGACTTATCTTGTAAAATTAAGCATAATAGATCCTCTGTAAAGGGACGGTTCGCCCAAAAATTACCTCAAGCCTCACTTTCAGTCACCATCAGGTGGTTCAAAACTTTAAAGAAGTTATATTGAAAGTTGAAAACCTGTAACCATTGACTTCCATAGTAGGAAAAACAAACACTATAAAGATCAATGGTTACTTCAGAATATCTCATTTGTGTTCAACAGAAGAAAGAAACTCAACAAGTAAAGGGAGAGTAAATGATGACAGAATTTTAGGATTTGGGTGAACTGTCCCTTTAAGAGTTTTAGAGAGTGTTACTGTAATAAATGACTGATAAGTAAATGATTTTGAGAGTATTATTGAATGGAGTGACGTCTGATGATCTGCTGAGTTGCTCAGCCTGCTGTATTTGCTCTATTGTGTTGATCTCTCTGTGTGTTCAGGCGGTATACGAAGCACCTGATTGGCCGAGCTCGTCACGTGACCGCCGTGGACTTCATGGAGAAATTTGTGGAAAAGAACCGGCAGGACAATGGTCATCTGGGCAGCGTTGAGTTCATTCAGGCCGACGTCACAAAGCTGGACTTCCCTGAACACAGGTGAGAGAACACACCAGACAAACACTCTGCCGTATTAACGTTATGTTTAATTAAAGGTCCTGTTAAATTAAAATAATACATTTTATATGTTTTAAGGATATCTATAAGCTAGTGTGCTCCAAAACACTGACAAAATTCGCGTTTAGAAAGTAAGAAATGAAAATAAACACGTTAAGCTTGCAGTTTCTCACCTCTGACTAAATGGATTAACGGTTTTAATGACGTCACCTCATACTCTCATCAAATCTTCTGTCCAATCAAATGCTCTCTAGTGTCTGACATGCCCCGCCCCCTTCTTCTCATTTGCTTTTCATTCAATGTGCTTAAGCTCAACCACTCTCACTGGCAGAGCTGTGATAAACAACTAGCTATTGGCTGATTTTTGATAAGGGGAGGGGCTATTCTATGCCCTGCCCTCTCTTTGTGTTTCACTTGAGATTATGTCAAACATCAAATAACAAATGCACATTTCAAAGCTCTTTACGGAACCTTTAAAGAATAATGATTAGCCTTCCTGAAATATTTCCCAAGAAATGTTTTAGTAGGCTGACAGGGTGGCTCAGTGGTTAGCACTCTGGCCCTACCGCAAGAAGGTTGCTGGTTCGAGCCTCGGCTGGGTCAGTTGGCATTTCTGTGTGGAGTTTGCATGTTCTCCCCGAGTTGGCATGGGGTCTACGCACATATGCTATAGGGGAACAGGATAAACTAAATTGGCTGTAGTGTATGAGTGTGTGTGTGTAAATGAGTGTGTATGGGTGTTTCCCAGTACTGGGTTGCAGCTGGAAGGGCATCAGCTGTGTAAAACATATGCTGGAATAGTTGGCGGTTCATTCCACTGTGGTGACCTCTGAAATAGAGAGTAAGCCGAATTTACGAATCAATGTTTTTAGTATTTCCCATTATACTTGTCTTTTGTTTAGGAGGAAGTCTTATTTCTTTTTTTTTTTTTTTTTTTGTATGTGTGTATATATATATATGCGTATACATAATAAATATAACACACACACACACACACACACACACACACATACATACATACATCTTATGTCAAAACAAACTTTTATTTTGGATGTGATCAGTATTGTGTTCTATTGGCAGTAAACATTATATGTGTAGATGAGTTGTACGTATATTTTATTTATAACTGTCAGAACATACATAAACATAAATCAGCTCAGAGCTTATCTAATACAGTACTACATTCATATATACATACTTACATAGATATTTATATACTTACATACATGCATACTCACATAGATACTTATATATTTACATACATGCATACATACATACATGCATACTCATATAGATACTTATATACTTGAATACATGCATACTTACATAGATACTTATATACTTACATACATACATACATATATACATACATACATACATACATACATACATACATACATATATGCATACTTACATAGATACTTATATACTTATATACTTACATACATACGTACATACATGCATACTTACATACATACATACATACATACATACATACATACATATATGCATACTTACATAGATACTTATATACTTATATACTTACATACATACGTACATACATGCATACTTACATACATACATACATACATACATACATACATACATACATACATACATATATACTTACATAGATACTTACTTATATACTTACATACATGCATACATACATGCATACTTACATACATATATGCATACTTACATATGTACATACATGCATACTTACATAGATACCTATATACTTACATACATACATACAAACATACATACATACATGCATACTTACATAGATACTTACTTATTTACATACATACATGCAAACTGTAGAAACAAAAAATAAAATACAGAGTCTTATTTGTTTTATTTCGACTAGAATAAAGCCGTTTTTAATTGTTTTAAAGCCATTTTAAGGTCAATATTATCAGCCCCCTTAATCAATATTAGTTTTGGATTGTCTCCAGAACAAACCACTGTTATACAATGACTTGCCTAATTACCCTAATTACCCTAGTTAAGCCTTTAAATGTCACTTTAAGCTGAATACTAGTGTCTTGAAAATATATCTAGTAGTGAAATATTATGTGCTGTCATCATTCATTCATTCATTTTCCTGTTGGCTTAGTCTCTTTGTGCTGTCATCATGGCAAGGATAAAAAATAAATAAGTTATTAGAGTTATTACTTCAGCTGTGCATACCTACTTACTGCATGTCAGTTTCATGTGCTCTGATGTCTTCCTGTTTCAGTTTTGACCTGGTCTTCTCTAATTGGCTGTTGATGTATCTGAGTGACCAGGAACTGCAGTTATTGGCTGAGAAGTTCCTCAGGTGGCTCCGCCCAGGTGGATTCCTGTTCTTCAGAGAGTCATGTTTCCACCAATCAGGTCAGAGAGAGAAAAAACCCTCCTGCAATCTGACACTTCATTATATTCTGTTAGGTGACAAAATAATAAGACAGAAATTCTGAGGAAACAAGTGGTTAGGATGACACTGTGTATTCCTAGAACCTATGAATATGAGTTAAATAAACATGAGTTAAATAAGTTTTATATGAAATTTTAAACGTTTATGAATTATAATTATGAGCTGAAATTGGTTATTGCTGTAAAAAACATACTGGGCAGGACATGACTTGTCAACAAGTTATTAATTATTCTTAATTAGTTGTACTGTTCTGTTTTATTCCCATTATTTCTGTGTTATTTGTTATTAATTTTAGACTGTTTAAAAGTTTCCTGTAGTTTGTGATTTATGGCTGTTTTCTGTTTATTTACAATTTGGAAATGCATTTTGGGATCCTGATACGCTGCCTATATAAAATTGTATAGTAAGTTATAATAATATAGTTTTATTATATATTTATTTATATTTTTATTTATATTTCCCACTAAATATATATATATATATATATATATATATATATATATATATATATATATATATATATATATATATATATATATATATATATATATATATATATATATATATATATATACATATATATATATATATAAATATATATAGTGGGAAACACCCATACACTACAGAGACAATTTAGCTTATTCAATTCATGTACCCAAATTAATAAAAGGGACTAAGCAGACAAGAAATTGAATGAATGTTTTGTTATTATTTATATTCATCATTAATGAAATTATTAATCATTACGTATTATTTATAATATATGTATATAAACGATATTTAGTAACAAAATAAGGATCAACAATAGTGAATTTACACTGTATTTAAATGAAGATGATCCAGGATCAACAATAGTGAATTTACACTGTATTTAAATGATGATGATCCAGGATCAACAATAGTGAATTTACACTGTATTTAAATGATGATGATCCAGGATCAACAATAGTGAATTTACACTGTATTTAAATGATGATGATCCAGGATTAACAATAGTGAATTTACACTGTATTTAAATGATGATGATCCAGGATCAACAATAGTGAATTTACACTGTATTTAAATGATGATGATGATCCAGGATCAACAATAGTGAATTTACACTGTATTTAAATGATGATGATGATCCAGGATCAACAATAGTGAATTTACTCTGTATTTAAATGATGATGATCCAGGATCAACAATAGTGAATTTACACTGTATTTAAATGATGATGATCCAGGATCAACAATAGTGAATTTACACTGTATTTAAATGAAGATGATGATCCAGGATCAACAATAGTGAATTTACACTGTATTTAAATGAAGATGATCCAGGATCAACAATAGTGAATTTACACTGTATTTAAATGAAGATGATCCAGGATCAACAATAGTGAATTTACACTGTATTTAAATGATGATGATCCAGGATCAACAATAGTGAATTTACACTGTATTTAAATGATGATGATGATCCAGGATCAACAATAGTGAATTTACACTGTATTTAAATGAAGATGATCCAGGATCAACATTAGTGAATTTACACTGTATTTAAATGAAGATGATGATCCAGGATCAACAATAGTGAATTTACACTGTATTTAAATGAAGATGATCCAGGATCAACAATAGTGAATTTACACTGTATTTAAATGAAGATGATGATCCAGGATCAACAATAGTGAATTTACACTGTATTTAAATGATGATGATGATCCAGGATCAACAATAGTGAATTTACACTGTATTTAAATGAAGATGATGATCCAGGATCAACAATAGTGAATTTACACTGTATTTAAATGAAGATGATGGTCCAGGATCAACAATAGTGAATTTACTCTGTATTTAAATGAAGATGATCCAGGATCAACAATAGTGAATTTACACTGTATTTAAATGATGATGATGATCCAGGATCAACAATAGTGAATTTACACTGTATTTAAATGAAGATGATCCAGGATCAACAATAGTGAATTTACACTGTATTTAAATGATGATGATGATCCAGGATCAACAATAGTGAATTTACACTGTATTTAAATGATGACGATGATCCAGGATCAACAATAGTGAATTTACACTGTATTTAAATGATGATGATGATCCAGGATCAACAATAGTGAATTTACACTGTATTTAAATGATGATGATGATCCAGGATCAACAATAGTGAATTTACACTGTATTTAAATGATGATGATGATCCAGGATCAACAATAGTGAATTTACACTGTATTTAAATGATGATGATCCAGGATCAACAATAGTGAATTTACACTGTATTTAAATGATGATGATCCAGGATCAACAATAGTGAATTTACACTGTATTTAAATGATGATGATCCAGGATCAACAATAGTGAATTTACACTGTATTTAAATGATGATGATGATCCAGGATCAACAATAGTGAATTTACACTGTATTTAAATGATGATGATCCAGGATCAACAATAGTGAATTTACACTGTATTTAAATGAAGATGATCCAGGATCAACAATAGTGAATTTACACTGTATTTAAATGATGATGATGATCCAGGATCAACAATAGTGAATTTACACTGTATTTAAATGAAGATGATCCAGGATCAACAATAGAGAATTTACACTGTATTTAAATGATGATGATCCAGGATCAACAATAGTGAATTTACACTGTATTTAAATGATGATGATCCAGGATCAACAATAGTGAATTTACACTGTATTTAAATGATGATGATCCAGGATCAACAATAGTGAATTTACACTGTATTTAAATGATGATGATCCAGGATCAACAATAGTGAATTTACACTGTATTTAAATGATGACGATGATCCAGGATCAACAATAGTGAATTTACACTGTATTTAAATGATGACGATGATCCAGGATCAACAATAGTGAATTTACACTGTATTTAAATGATGATGATGATCCAGGATCAACAATAGTGAATTTACACTGTATTTAAATGATGATGATCCAGGATCAACAATAGTGAATTTACACTGTATTTAAATGATGATGATCCAGGATCAACAATAGTGAATTTACACTGTATTTAAATGATGATGATCCAGGATCAATAGTGAATTTACACTGTATTTAAATGATGATGATCCAGGATCAACATTAGTGAATTTACACTGTATTTAAATGATGATGATGATCCAGGATCAACAATAGTGAATTTACACTGTATTTAAATGATGATGATCCAGGATCAACAATAGTGAATTTACACTGTATTTAAATGATGATGATGATCCAGGATCAACAATAGTGAATTTACACTGTATTTAAATGATGATGATGATCCAGGATCAACAATAGTGAATTTACACTGTATTTAAATGATGATGATCCAGGATCAACAATAGTGAATTTACATTGTATTTAAATGAAGATGATGATCCAGGATCAACAATAGTGAATTTACACTGTATTTAAATGAAGATGATCCAGGATCAACAATAGTGAATTTACACTGTATTTAAATGATGATGATGATCCAGGATCAACAATAGTGAATTTACACTGTATTTAAATGATGATGATGATCCAGGATCAACAATAGTGAATTTACACTGTATTTAAATGAAGATGATGATCCAGGATCAACAATAGTGAATTTACACTGTATTTAAATGATGATGATGATCCAGGATCAACAATAGTGAATTTACACTGTATTTAAATGAAGATGATCCAGGATCAACAATAGTGAATTTACACTGTATTTAAATGATGATGATGATCCAGGATCAACAATAGTGAATTTACACTGTATTTAAATGAAGATGATCCAGGATCAACAATAGTGAATTTACACTGTATTTAAATGAAGATGATCCAGGATCAACAATAGTGAATTTACACTGTATTTAAATGAAGATGATCCAGGATCAACAATAGTGAATTTACACTGTATTTAAATGATGATGATGATCCAGGATCAACAATAGTGAATTTACACTGTATTTAAATGATGATGATCCAGGATCAACAATAGTGAATTTACACTGTATTTAAATGAAGATGATCCAGGATCAACAATAGTGAATTTACACTGTATTTAAATGATGATGATGATCCAGGATCAACAATAGTGAATTTACACTGTATTTAAATGATGATGATGATCCAGGATCAACAATAGTGAATTTACACTGTATTTAAATGATGATGATCCAGGATCAACAATAGTGAATTTACACTGTATTTAAATGAAGATGATCCAGGATCAACAATAGTGAATTTACACTGTATTTAAATGAAGATGATCCAGGATCAACAATAGTGAATTTACACTGTATTTAAATGATGATGATCCAGGATCAACAATAGTGAATTTACACTGTATTTAAATGATGATGATGATCCAGGATCAACAATAGTGAATTTACACTGTATTTAAATGATGATGATGATCCAGGATCAACAATAGTGAATTTACACTGTATTTAAATGATGATGATCCAGGATTAACAATAGTGAATTTACACTGTATTTAAATGATGATGATCCAGGATCAACAATAGTGAATTTACACTGTATTTAAATGATGATGATGATCCAGGATCAACAATAGTGAATTTACACTGTATTTAAATGATGATGATGATCCAGGATCAACAATAGTGAATTTACACTGTATTTAAATGATGATGATCCAGGATCAACAATAGTGAATTTACACTGTATTTAAATGATGATGATGATCCAGGATCAACAATAGTGAATTTACACTGTATTTAAATGATGATGATGATCCAGGATCAACAATAGTGAATTTACACTGTATTTAAATGATGATGATCCAGGATCAACAATAGTGAATTTACACTGTATTTAAATGATGATGATGATCCAGGATCAACAATAGTGAATTTACACTGTATTTAAATGAAGATGATGATCCAGGATCAACAATAGTGAATTTACACTGTATTTAAATGATGATGATGATCCAGGATCAACAATAGTGAATTTACACTGTATTTAAATGATGATGATGATCCAGGATCAACAATAGTGAATTTACACTGTATTTAAATGATGATGATCCAGGATCAACAATAGTGAATTTACACTGTATTTAAATGATGATGATCCAGGATCAACAATAGTGAATTTACACTGTATTTAAATGAAGATGATGATCCAGGATCAACAATAGTGAATTTACACTGTATTTAAATGATGATGATGATCCAGGATCAACAATAGTGAATTTACACTGTATTTAAATGATGATGATGATCCAGGATCAACAATAGTGAATTTACACTGTATTTAAATGATGATGATCCAGGATCAACAATAGTGAATTTACACTGTATTTAAATGATGATGATGATCCAGGATCAACAATAGTGAATTTACACTGTATTTAAATGATGATGATGATCCAGGATCAACAATAGTGAATTTACTCTGTATTTAAATGATGATGATCCAGGATCAACAATAGTGAATTTACACTGTATTTAAATGATGATGATGATCCAGGATCAACAATAGTGAATTTACACTGTATTTAAATGAAGATGATCCAGGATCAACAATAGTGAATTTACACTGTATTTAAATGAAGATGATGATCCAGGATCAACAATAGTGAATTTACACTGTATTTAAATGAAGATGATCCAGGATCAACAATAGTGAATTTACACTGTATTTAAATGAAGATGATCCAGGATCAACAATAGTGAATTTACACTGTATTTAAATGAAGATGATCCAGGATCAACAATAGTGAATTTACACTGTATTTAAATGATGATGATGATCCAGGATCAACAATAGTGAATTTACACTGTATTTAAATGAAGATGATCCAGGATCAACATTAGTGAATTTACACTGTATTTAAATGAAGATGATGATCCACCATCAACAATAGTGAATTTACACTGTATTTAAATGAAGATGATCCAGGATCAACAATAGTGAATTTACACTGTATTTAAATGATGATGATGGTCCAGGATCAACAATAGTGAATTTACTCTGTATTTAAATGAAGATGATCCAGGATCAACAATAGTGAATTTACACTGTATTTAAATGAAGATGATGATCCAGGATCAACAATAGTGAATTTACACTATTAAAAAAAAATGTAACTATTGCTATTCTGTAATTCATAACTCAAATCATAAAGTATACTCGTTAATAATGTTAAATATACTTGTTAATAACATTAGCCATTTGCTTTGTTCCTAAATGAATCATTTTAAAATGACTCCAATACATCCGTTTATTCATCTGTGAAAAATCCCTTTCTCTGTAAAACATAATTTGGAATGAAAACTTGCCAGCAGGACGAATAATTTTGACTTTACATGTCTATAATAGTTTGATTTTTGGCGCAATATTTCTGCAGGTTTAATGCGTGTGTTTCTGACATTCACAGGAGACTGCAAGCGGGATTTTAATCCCACGCACTACAGGAGTCCAGCCGAATACAATCACCTGATGACATCAGTGCTGCTCGACCAATCAGACGCCACAGAAAAGAGACACTACGGCTTTGAAATTGTGCTCAATAAAACCGTTCAGACATACGTGAAGGTAAACAACATGTTTTTTGATGCTTTTAGTTTTAAGTTTTAATATCAATAACATGTTATTCATTGCATTAAATACTGCTTTGCAACATAGTAAAATAATAATAATAAACAGTTTCAGCTCTAAATACCCCACACATAATTATTGTTCCATATTGTAACCAAATTTGCTGACTGTTGCTTTAAATTCAAATGAGATTGTGCTCTTTTCAAAAGAGGGCGGGGCTACAAACGCCTGTGTGTCAGCATAATGGCAGATTCAAAACGAGATTAATGTCCTGTGCCAATGAGGGAGAGATGGTCACTAGTGGGTGGGGCTTCTCCCCTCTGATGACATGTACAAAAATGAATGAATGAATGAATGAATGAATGAATGAATGAATGAATGAACGAACGAATGAATGAATGAATAAATGAATGAATGAATGAATGAATGAATGAATGAATGAATGAATAAATGAATGATACTGTTGAAGAAAGTTAAATATCATTAAAAAATATATAGAACTGAAAGTAAAAATGCAAAATGAATAAAATTGTTTTTCTCAGATGAAGAAGAACCAGAACCAGTTGTGCTGGCTGCTTCAGAAAGCTCGACGTGATGTGTCGGAGCAGCATCAGGCCGGATTCTCCACGTTCCAGCAGTTTCTGGATAATCAGCAGTACACCAGACGGGGAATCCTGCGATACGAGAAGATGTTCGGCTGTGGATTCGTCAGTACAGGCGGACTCCAAACCACCAAGGTCTGAGCGATCAATACGGCAGACTCTAAATATATCTGATCATATCTAAATATTTAGTTATGTCACTAAAGAGTCATGTGAGGTTTAAAATAAAACCAAAATATAAATATAAACCTTAAATATAAATATAAAACATAAAAGTTGAAAACATATATATATAAACATAAATATAAAAACCTATATATAACTATACATAATATAAAAATATAAATAATATAAAAATTATATAAAATTGTTATAGTTTATTCTTAATTGAATAATAATAAAATAATAATAACAACAATAATAATAATAATAATACAATTATTATTATTATTATTATTATTATTATTATTATTATATTTTATTAGTATTGTTGTTGTTGTTATTATTATTATCATTAATATTACTATTATCAATATTAAAAATATAATTATTATTACTATTATTATTACTGTTATTATTATTATTATAATTATTATCATTATTGTTATTATAACTTATTTGTTTATTTATTATTATTAATATTAATATTAATAGCAGTATTATCATTAATATTATTTTTATTAATAATAATATTAATATCATTACTATTTTTATTAATATGATTATTATCATTGATGTTTTGAATATTATCATTATTAATATTATTATTACTACTATTATTATCATTAATGTTATTTTTATTATTAATATTGTTATTTTTAATATTATTAATATCCTCATTATCATTGTTATTATTATCAGTGTTGTTTTTATTATTAATATCATCATTAATATATTATTATCTTTTTATTATTATTATTATTATTATTATTATTATTATTATTATTATACAATTATTGCACTCTAAAAATGCTGGGTTATTTTAACCCAACATTGGGTCACTTTTTAACCCAACAGCTAATTGGGTTACTGGGTATATTTGACTCAATGTTGTTATTTTTTATTTTATTTTATTATTTTTTGATAATGTGACATGTTCAATTAAAAGGGTGTTCATATTGAGTTAGTTGTCAACATTTTTTTAAATGTTTGGTTACAAAATAAAAAAATCAATAACAACGAATATTATATTTAGCTAAATAATGACTAAATAATATAATAATTACTAAATAATAACAATTACTATATAATGATTACTAAAATAATATTAAAAACTACCAGATTGAAGTGTTTGCAACAAACTGTTCGCTCTAATGTTAATTAACAAGTAAATATTTCTGTGATTCCTCATTTTTGGGCTCATGGAGCAGCAGTGGAAATCTACTGCACAGAGTTATCTCTTCAATTTAGTGAATAATTAATGGTTTGTTTTCTTTGATGTATTAATGTCTAACCTATCAGGAGTTTGTTGATATGCTGAACTTGAGCGCTGGACAGAAAGTGCTGGACGTGGGCTGCGGGATTGGAGGTGGAGATTTCTACATGGCCAAGGTGAGCCAAAGGTTGACAGAGATGATTTTATGTGTGGCCACAGAACGTGTTTAAGTTGGATTGTTGTTTTTGAACAAGCAAGTATACTTGTTATAAAACATTCATTTTTATTTAGCTATATTTTAACATATGTTAGCATGCTGCACCCCTTTCACAAGATGATTTACAGCTGTTTTCTGACTTGTGTCAAATGTTTTCTTACTGACGACAGACCTTTGGAGTGGAGGTTTTGGGAATGGACCTGTCTTCAAACATGGTGGAGATCGCCATGGAGAGAGCCGTTAAGGAAAAACTCCCATTAGTAAGTTACGGTTTTTAAAATCAATAAACACATGCAAAACCTAAAAGATCAACCAAAACATCCTACACAACCACTGAGCAAAGGCAACAAACTATTGACAACAACCAACAACACCTTAACAACAACTAAGAATTGCTTAGCAACACCCTGACAACCACCCACAATTAACTAAGTTCATAGCAACAACCTAGCAATCACTCAAAAACCCCTGGCAACCATATATCATACTACAGCTAAGTAACTGCATAACAACACCCTGGCAACCATCTTAAACACCATATCACCATTTTGATAACCAATCAGAAAACCCTAGCAACAGCACAGCAAATTACACACTAATGTTAAGTAGCTGCATAGCAACACCCTAGCAACCACCCTTGACAGCATAGCAACACCTTGGAATTCAATCAGAAAACCCTAGCAACCACATAATATTGCACAACATAGCAAACTGCATACTACAGCTAAGCAACTGCATGACAACACCCTAGCAACCATCTTAAACAGCATAGCAGCACTTTGATAACCAATCAGAAAACCCTAGCAACCACATAATATTGCCCAGCACAGCAAATTACATGCTAACGTAAAGTAGCTGCATAGCAACACCCTGACAACCACTGTTGACATCATAGCAGCACCTTGATAACCAGAAAACCCTAGCAACCATATAAAAATGCACAACACAACAAACTACATACTACAGCTAATCAACTGCATAGCAACACCCTAGCAACCATCTATAACAGCATAGCAACACCTTAACCACCAATCGGAAAACCCTAGCAACCACATAATAATGCACAACATAGCAATTTACATACTACAGCTAAGTAACTGCATAGCAACACCCTAGCAACCATGTATAACAGCATGGCAACACCTGGATAGCCAATCAGAAAACCTTGGCAACCGCATAATAATGCACAACAAAATACATACTACAGCTAAGTAACTGCATAACAACACCCTAGCAACCACCTATGAGAGCATATCAGAAAACTCTAGCAACCACATAATATTGCACTACCTTGTGAAGTGGCAGGTGGGCGATCGCCCAGGGCGGCATCTTGCTAGGGGCATCCTGCTCTTCACTTTAGTTTGTGATAAACCACCCCCACCCCCCCAGGTCTTTCATGAAATGCCGGTACGAACGCCAGCGTTCTGCAAGGGGCAGCATGGAGAACCCACCCCCCAAGGAAAGGAAAGGGCAGCACGAACACAGTGAGGCCGGCACGACTGTCGTTTGTCTAGAGTGGCAGTCAAGCTTGCACAGCTACTGACCTAGTAACTATAAAACAACCGCTCATACTGTCCCAGCAACCACCTATTCAAATCTAGTAACTGCTTAGCAAAACACTGCAATCTATCAATGCATAGAGACCCTGCCAACCACCCCTAGCAACCACAAACAACAGCACAACTCAGCAAGGCACTAAGAATGCCTCTGCACCAGCATGCATAACAGAAAACTATCTAGAAACACAAACACTGTCAGTCAGAACAACAACACTACTGAAGGAAACAAATGACAACGTCTTTTAATATTTAATTAAATCAGTATTGTCAATAATAGAGAGTGCATGTTGTTGAAATGAGCACGGCTTTACTGCAAACTGCACAGCCAATAGCTGCTAGAAACGTGACTGTGTGTGTGTGTTTCCTCTGCAGGTGCAGTTTGAGGTGTCTGATGCCACAAAACGAAGGTTTCCTGACGCGGCGTTTGATGTGGTTTACAGCAGAGACACCATTCTGCACATCAGGGACAAACTTCACCTCTTCACTAACTTTTATGTGAGTGTCCACACAGGTAAACACATGTCCATGTTAAGCAATGAGTAGTATTAATTAGCGTTTCTTTATGTGTGTGCGTGCATGATGTCTGTGTGCATAAATAAGGAAATTATCATGTCTTCTTGTGTGTAAATGTGTGTTTGTGTGTTCCGGTGAATATGTGTGTGTGTTCAGTGTTTGTGGTTTGAACAGTTAACCTTTGAGCCTTGTTTTATTTAAAGGAGAGAGTCCAAATGCGTAGGTGAATGACACTGGAAGCAAATCAAGCTGAGGTGGATTCAGCTTTATAATTCTTAAGAGCTAAAAGCACAGGGTCGAGTTTTACGTGCATCATCTGCCCTCTACTGGACACATGATGCATCGTCGTGAGAGTGGAGACTTTTTTTTTTGGCTTTGAATGCCACATAATGCAGTCTTTTTCAACTGAAAACCATATGGGTATGACTATATCTGAGCTATATAATATAATATAATATAATATAATATAATATAATATAATATAATATAATATAATATAATATAATATAATATAATATAATATAATATAATATAACTTAATTTAATTTAATTTAATATAATATAATATAATATAATTTAATACAATATAATACAATATAATATAATATAATATAATATAATATAATATAATATAATATAATATAATTTAATATAATATAATATAATACAATACAATACAATACAATACAATTTAATTTAATTTAATTTAATTTAATTTAATTTAATTTAATACAATTTAATATAATATAATATAATATAATATAATACAATACAATACAATACAATACAATACAATTTAATATAATATAATATAATATAATATAATATAATACAATACAATTTAATTTAATTTAATATAATATAATATAATATAATATAATACAATACAATACAATACAATTTAATGTAATTTAATTTAATATAATATAATATAATATAATATAATATAATATAATATAATACAATACAATACAATACAATACAATACAATACAATACAATATAATTTAATTTAATTTAATTTAATATAATATAATATAATATATAGTTCTCATTAATGAAATATTGTAATGTTTTTTTAATCTTTTAAATTGCGAATTACACATGAAACACACAAATAATACATTAAAAAAATACATTCTGTGGCCACTTTATTAGGTACACCTGTCCAACTGCTTGTGAATGCAAGTTTCTAATCAGCCAATCATATCGCAGCAACTCAGTGCATTTAGGCATGAAGACATGGTCAATGCAGTTCAAAGCGAGCATCAGAATGGGGAAGAAAGGGGATTTAACAGACTTTGAAAGTGGCATGGTTGTTGGTGCCAGACGGGCTGCTCTGAGTATTTCAGAGACTCTAGGGTTTACAGGAACTAGAGCACCCAGAGGAAACCCACGCAAACGCGGGGAGAACATGCAAACTCCACACAGAAACGCCAACTGACTCAGCCAAGGTGTAAATTAATCAGATTTAGTCTAAATGGACATACTGTCACCCGACAGATAGAGGACAAATCAAGGCAAAGGCAGATTCTGCTTGACTAGTGTATTCAGCATTAAACTCCACTGTTATAAATGAGATTGCTTGGGCTTTTATTGCAATAAGTTGCCATTTTAAATGTTATATTGCATTAGTTAATACGATTTAAAGTAACGTTTTTTAATAAATTAGAAAATAACCTATGGCATCTTTAATGTATATTGTATATAATGTTTTAACTGGTTGCTAGGGTGTTGTTACTCTAAGGTGTTGCTAAGCATTTCTGAAGCTCTTCTCAGTAGTTTGGTAAACTTTGCTTTCAGCATTACCACTTTAGGGTTGTTGTGGGTGGTCACTATGGTATTGTGGCTGGTTGCTAGGGGGTTTCTATAGTTTGGTATATTTACTTCAGTACTGCTCTAGAGTGTGTAGTGAAGTTTCAGCTCAAAACACTCCATAAATGATGTCTTCTAACTCTGAAACTGAGCCTTTTTGGCTTTGATCCTAATTGTGGCGTTTTGGTGACTGTCGCTTTAAATACTAATGAGCTTGTACTGTTTTCAGAAGAGGGCGGAGCTACACAGCAGATTCAAAATATTAATAGTGGACGGCTGCTTCTCACTCAGGGCTGGTTATGCTAATGAGGGAGAGATGGGAACTAGTGGGCGGAGCTTTTCCCTCTCTGATGACACGTACAAAGGGAGAATGTCAATCAAAGTGTTTCTGTTTTCATCAAGTCTGATTATAAAAAAATATAGAATTAATTCATTTTTACCATTAAAAGCTGCTTATATTCACAGTTTGAAAAATATTAAAGTCTGATTTCGAGCCAGAACAGCCTAAATGTGATTTGCTGTGTGTTTTAGTCATGGATGAAGCCGGGTGGGAAGCTGCTGATCAGTGATTACTGCTGTGGAGAAAAGCCCTGGTCTCCAGCGTTTCAGGATTATGTGAAGCAGCGGGGATACATCCTCTACACACCGCAGAGATATGGACAGGTGAAAACATTACAGCCTCATTCATTCACTTTCCTTCGGCTTAGTTTCTATTTCAGAGGCCGCCACAGCGGAATGAACCGCCAACTATTTCTGCATGTATTTTATGCAGCGGATGCCCTTCCAGCTGCAACCCAGTACTGAGAAACACACACTCAATCACACACACACTAATACACTACGGCCAATTTAGTTAATCAATTCCCCTATAGTGCATGTGTTTGGACTGGGGGGAAAACCCACGCCAACTCCACACAGAAATGCCAATTGGCCCACTTGGGACTCGAACCAGCAACCTTCTTACTGTGAGCGCTAACCACTGAGCCACCGTGTCGCCCTATTAGCCTCATAAAAGCCTAAAAAGCTTGTTTTTATTGAGATTTAGTGCTCATCTGTTATGCAACACTGATGATATCGGTCACTGTTGCACTGTACGTGCCAAAAAAAGCTGGCAGAAGAACAGAAAGAGTGTTTGTGCAGCATGACCTTGATGATATAAGTGTGTGTGTGTGTGTGTTCAGTTCCTGAGAGAGGTGGGATTCAGTAATGTCCGAGCAGAGGACAGAACCGAGCAGTTTATCCAGGTCATAAAGTCTGAACTGCAGAGAGCCGAAGAGATGAAGGACGAGTTTATACAGGTAAACACACACACACACACTCGTGCAACACCTGCATTATATTTGCATACACACTGCTGGAGGAAATACAGTATTTATTTCCGCTTTTTCCCTGTTAGAGCCATTAAAAATGTGTGACTTATACATTATTATTATTAATATATAATATGCATACATTCATTTTCCTTCGGCTTAGTGCCTTATTTATCAGGGGATGCCACAGCGGAATGAACCACCAACTATTCCAGCATATTTTTTTTATGCAGGAGAGGCCCTTCTACTCGCAATCCAATATTGGGAAACACCAATACACACCCATTCACACACACACTCATACACTATGGCCAATTTACTTCATAAATTCCCCTAAAGCGCATGTGTTTGGACTGTGGGGGAAACCCACGCCAACACAGGGAGAACATGCAAACTCCTCATGGAAAAACCAACTGGCCTAGCCGGGACTCAAAACAGCAACCTTCTTGCTGTGAGGCCACAGTGCTAAGCCACCATGCAGCTCATATTATTTAGCATTCATACATTTTCTTTAAGGCTTAATCCCTTTATTAATTTGAGGTCACCACGGCGGAATGAACCACCAACTATTCCAGCATGTGTTTTACACCGCGGATGCTCTTCCAGCTGCAACCCAGTACTGGGAGACATCTCATTCACACATGCACACTACGGACAGTTTTGCCTTCCCTATTTGCTTATGCCATGTGTCTTTGGACCAAAGCACCAGGAGGAAACCCATGCTAACACGGAGAGAACATGCAAACTCCACACAGAAATGCCAACTGAATCAGCTAAGGCTCGAACCAGCAACCTTCTTGCTGTGAGGCGATCGTACTACCCACTGCGCCA
The DNA here is from genome assembly GCF_052040795.2 of Danio rerio. Classification (NCBI taxonomy): domain Eukaryota; kingdom Metazoa; phylum Chordata; class Actinopteri; order Cypriniformes; family Danionidae; genus Danio; species Danio rerio. The sequence goes on along the minus strand of NC_141034.1, from coordinate 1,716,416 downwards.
CTGTGCTGCCCCTAGCTCATATTATTATTATTATTTCATTTATTCATTTTCTTGTCGGCTTAGTCCCTTTATTAATCCGTGGTCGCCACAGTGGAATGAACCGCCAACTTATACAGCAAGTTTTTACACAGCGGATGCCCTTCCAGCCGCAACCCATCTCTGGGAAACATCCACACACACACTCATACACTACAGACAATTTAGCCTACCCAATTCACCTGTACCGCATGTGTTTGGACTGTGGGGGAAACCGGAGCACCCGGAGGAAACCCACGCGAAGACAGGGAGAACATGCAAACTCCACACAGAAACACCAACTGAGCCGAGGTTCGAACCAGCGATCCAGCGACCTTCTTGCTGTGAGGCGACAGCACTACCTAAAGCGCCACTGCCTCGCCTATTATTATTATTATTATTATTATTATTATTATTATTATATAATTAATAATTATTAATATTACTATAGCCCATTTCAATGTTGTCATGTCATTGGTCCATGAACATGTCCTGCATGTTATCAAACTATTTCATAACTGTATCAAGAGGCAATTCAATCATAACTTAATGTTAAAACAGCGGTCATGACATTATTCATTATTATGCATCTGTTTTTGCATTCTCGGAAGCTATAAATATTAAAAATGTAAAACAGAAAATACAATGGGACCGTTGTTTTGTTTACATCCCTCAAAATGGTCTATATTAACAGGGAAAAACACCAAAAAAAAACTTTGCAGTCAATAAATGTGCTTATAATGGAAGTCAATGGGGCAAAAACAGCCTCCAACATAATGAAAGGGGAGTCAATTTGAAAACACAAGGGTTAATAAGCTGAACTTCAAGAGTTCAAGAGTCTGAGCTCTCAAGAACTCCCCTGCTATTGGATTAGAAAGGAATGGAAGGAGTCGTTGTGCAAGAGGGGGTTGTCGAAAAAACTAGGATGACAAAAGTAAGGAAGGTGGAATATTTAAATGCATTTGAATGCATCTGATTGGTGGGTTAGTAATTGAGTACGCAATCATAGCATGTGATCCTTTCAAAATCTGTTCATCAAACTTCCCTTAGTGAGCAGTAGGGCATATTTGTATTAATGGTAGCGTGAATAAGCTGTTGTCTCCTTACACAGGAGTTCTCCAAGGAGGATTTTGATGCCATTGTGAGCGGATGGACTGAGAAACTGCAACGCTGCGAGACTGGAGATCAGCGCTGGGGGCTTTTCTACGCCACCAAACAATAAACAAACGAGAGAAAATCCTGATCAAATGCAGATCCCTTATTAAACTCACTGTTCTGTCAGATTCTGTGAATTGTACAGCAGTGTTGCGATAGTATTCCAGAGAACAACATACTGTTATTATGCAGCATGGTTTAATTAAATGCCACTTTATTTACTCTCGTCTGCTGTTGTTTTTGTGCTTTTGGGTCGAGGTGTATGAGGTGCTTTCATAATGAGTTGTTTGTAACTCAATGTTGGGTCAAATATGGACAAACACAACTGTTGGGTTAAAAAGTGTCACAAATTTAACTCACAAAATTTACCTTTATTATTGTTTATACTGGAACCAATATTGGCCAATATTTGTTCTTCTTGAGAAACTCATTTGTTTTATTTCGGCTAGAATAAAAGCAGTTTTTGATTTTTTAAACACCATTTTAAGGACAATTATTAGCTCCTTTAAGTTATGTTTTTCTCGATAGTCTACAGAACAAACCATCGTTATACAATAACTTGCCTAATTACCCTAACCTGCCTAGTTACCCTAATTACCCTAGTTAAGTCTTTAAATGTCACTTTAAGCTGTATAGAAGTGTCTTGAAGAATATCTAGTCTAATATTATTTACTGTCATCAGAGAAAATAAATCAGTTATTAGAGATGAGTTATTAAAACTATTATGATTAGTAATGTGTTGAAAAAAAATCTGCTCTCCGCTAAACAGAAATTCTGTGAAAATAATCAGGGGATTTAATAATTAACTGTAGGTATTTGTCATGGAAATCAGCAAAAATGGCTTCAGTCAGACAAGGGTTAGAGCAAAGCAAAAAAGTAGTTTATTAAAACAGGATGACATCTGTCACACACACACACAAACACATACACACACACACACACACACATGTGTGCGCGCTCACACACGCACATACAAACAGAATGTGTAGGAAACTGTCTCAGTTTTTTCAAGTGTCAGTTTAATACTTTCCTATGCACACACGCTCACATTTGTGCCAAAGTAAAGATACATTTCTGCTGGAAAAGAAAATGTCTTGTTGTGGTTTTCTAACTCCTGACCATAGGAGTGCTACAATGTGTGCAACTTTGACCTTGGACTGTACGAAAAAGCTTGTTTTCTGTCTGCATTTTACAAAAATATCCCTTCACAGTATATATATATATATATATATATATATATATATATATATATATATATATATATATATATATATATATATATATATTTATATATATGCACACATACATAGAAAAAATATATATACACAAAATAGTTTAGTTAAATAGATATTTAAATGTATATATAATTTGTGTGTGTGTGTGTATATATATATATATATATATATATATATATATATATATATATATATATATATATATATATATATATATATATATGTAAGTCTTGTATTTGAATATAAATAAACCTTTTCTCAAATATATGCATGCATGTGTGTATTTACACTCACCGGCCACTTTTTTAGGTACACCTGTCCAACTGCTCCTGATGCAAACTTTAAACAGCCAATCACATAGCAGCAGCTAAATGCATATAGGCATGTAGACATGGTCAAGACGATCTGCTGCAGGTCAAAGCGAGCATCAGAATGGGGAAGAAAGGGGATTTAAGTGACTTTGAACGCAGCATTGTTGTTGGTGCCAGACGGGCTGGTCTGAGTATTTCAGAAACTGCTGATCTACTGGGAACTTCATGCACAACCATCTCTAGCGTTTACAGAGAATGCTCGGACAAAGAGGGAATATCCAGTGAGCGGCAGTTCTGTGGGTGCAAATGCCTTATTAATGCCAGAAGTCAGAGGAGAATGGCCAGACTGGTTCCAGCTGACAGAAAGGCAACAGTAACTCAAATAAGAACTCGTTACAACCGAGCTCTGCAGAAGAGCATCTCTGAACACATAACACGTCCAACCTTGAGGCGGATGGGCTACAGCAGCAGAAGAGCACACCGGGTGCCGCTCCTGTCAGCTAAGAACAGGAAACTGAGGCTACAATTCACACAGACTCACCAAAACTGGACAATAGAAGATTGGAGAAACGTTGCCTGCTCTGATGAGTCTCCATTTCTGCTGCCACATTCAGATGATCGGGTCAAAATTTGGCCTCAACAACATGAAAGCATGGATCATCCTGCCTTGTATCAGCGGTTCAGGCTGGTAGTGGTGGTGTAATGGTGTGGGGGAGATTTTCTCTGGGTCCATTAGTACCAACTGAGCATGGTGTCAACGCCACAGCCTACCTGAGTATAGTTGCTGACCATGTCCATCCCTTTATGAGCACAGGAGCACGTGTTCATACAAAACAAAAATGTTTTTTAATTTTTATAAACATCTCATTTATGCAATAACAAAACAAACATAAAAGCATACGATTTAAAAAGACTAATGGTAAATAAAAGAAAGAACGAGAGATGATGTTATTTACTTGAGTGCAGCAGCAGCAGTTCAGGGTGGGCGTGTCGCGTCACACAAACACACACAGACACACACACACACAGTAAATGAGGAAGCGCTGTCTGTGCATGAGGAATGAGCCTCCTGCATCTCAGCTCATCTGACGTGTGTTTTCACCCTCATGATGGCGAGACTGAGCGAACACGGGATCCGGCTGAGCTCTGTGCGTATATTATCTCTCTCTAAACTATCTAAACTCTGCATTATTACACTGTTAGAAGATCATGAATGCTGATATTTTCTGCAGATGAGCCCGTCGTACCTGGAGAGCAACTCCACCAGCCACACATGGCCCTTCAGCGCGGTTGCAGAACTCATCGGTGAGCGCAAAACACACTCAAAACACACACACACACACCTTTATAAATCGCAGGGAAAACTACTTTATTTCTCTCTCAGGAACTGCTACTTTCGCTTTAAACTTCCGCTCGTAGACAGCACACTCACACACACTCACACACACACACACACACACACACACACACACACACACAGTGCTGGACGTGTGCGCACCTGTTGTAGATAATATGAGGAAATACACACAAGCGAACTGTTTTATTAGAGATATGTGATGAGAATAATAATGCCTTTTGTGTTTTTCTGCACTTTTACAGTGTCTGAAAGTCAGTGTATTTAAACTATCTGTGCCACATAAAATAATATAATAATTTAAAAGAAATACTGTAGTGTTTTGAACCATAGTAAAGTGCATTTACAGCTCTTTATTAATGAATGCTAAAGTATTTTATAGTAAATACTGCAGTGCTTAATGTGAATAATAACATAGTTAAGTCTATTTTACTGTATTTACAACTCGATTAATGAATGCTAAAGTATTTTATAGTAAATACTATAGTACCTAACGTAAACCATATCACAGTAAGTGTCTTTTACTGTACTTACAACTCTTAATGAATGCTAAAGTATTTTATAGTAAATACTAGTGTTTTTGAACAATACCATAGTAAAGTCTATTGTGCTGTATTTACAACTTTTCAATAATGAATGCTTAAGTATTTATAATACTATGTTAAATATATACTAATATACCATACTATATTATACTAAACTATACTATACTACACTATAATATACTATACTATACTACACTATAATATACGAAACTATACTATACTACACTATATAATATACTATTCTAAACTATCCTTTATTACAATATACTACACTATACTATACTACACTATAATATACTACACTATACTATACTACACTATAATATACTATACTATACTACCCTATAAAATAATATATTATTCTATACTAAACTATACTATACTATATTATACTAAACTACACTATAATATAATATACTATAATATAATATACCATACTATACTATACTACACTATAATATACTATACTATACTACACTATAATATACGAAACTATACTATACTACACTATATAATATACTATTCTAAACTATCCTTTATTACAATATACTACACTATACTATACTACACTATAATATACTACACTATACTATACTACACTATAATATACTACACTATACTATACTACACTATAATATACTATACTATACTACACTATAATATACGAAACTATACTATACTACACTATATAATATACTATTCTAAACTATCCTTTATTACAATATACTATACTATACTATACTACACTATAATATACTATACTATACTACCCTATAAAATAATATATTATTCTATACTAAACTATACTATACTATATTATACTAAACTACACTATAATATAATATACTATAATATAATATACCATACTATACTATACTACACTATATAATATACTATACTAAACTATACTATACTACAATATACTACACTATAAAATAATATATTATTCCATACTAAACTATAATATACTATACTATAGTATACTATACTATATTATGCTAAACTACACTATATTATAATATACTTTAATATACCATACTATAATATAATATACTATACTACACTATAATATACTATACTATAATATAATACAGCATACTATACTATAATATACTATACTATATTATACTAAACTACACTATAACGTACAATATTATACTATACTACACTATACTATAATATACTATACTATATTATACTAAACTACACTATAACGTACAATATTATACTAAACTACACTATACTATAATATACTATACTATATTATACTAAACTACACTATAACGTACAATATTATACTATACTACACTATACTATACTATAATATACTATACTATATTATACTAAACTACACTATATTATAATATACTTTAATATACCATACTATAATATAATATACTATACTACACTATAATATAATAGAGCATACTATACTATAATATAATATATTATACTAAACTACACTATAACGTACTATATTATACTATACTACACTATACTATACTATAATATACTATACTATATTATACTAAACTACACTATAACATACTATATTATACTATACTATAATATACTATAATATACTATACTATATTATACTACACTATACTATAATATAATATACTATACTATATTATACTAAACTACACTATACTATACTATACTATACTATAGTATAGTCAATTACTATAGTGTATTTGAACAATATTAAGTAACGTGTATTGTACTGCATTTGCAACACCACTAATGACTGCTAAAGTATTCTGTTTTATAGTAGTGATCCTTTCCATAGTAAAGTGTATTGTACTGTATATACAACATATCATTAATGAATCCTAAAGTATTTTACAGTAAATGCTGTAGTGTTTAATGTAAACCATACCATAGTAAAATTTATTTTACTGTACTTACAACTCTTTATTAATGAATGCTAAAGTATTTTACAGTCAATACTGTAGCGTTTAATGTGAACAATACCATAGTAAGGTGTATTGTACTGTATTAACTCTTTATTAATAAACACTTCAGCGTACTGCAGTATTAACTAAAGTGAACTGATAAACTGTCATAAATACTGGAGTATACATTAGTTTATACTACAGTAAACTGTTTTTTTTTGGTATATCCCTATTGAACACCACAGTGTTGGGTCAATTGTTTATATAACTTTAGTTGTTGGGTTATTTTAGCAACTGTAGAAATAACAAAACAAGTACTTTTACCATAGTATGGATCAAAAGCATTATAGTATTACTGTCAATTACTATAATATTTTATAATGTGCAATACTGTAGTAAAGTACTTGAATTAAACTATAAATTATAAACAAATGACATAATGCGAAGAATATCTAATAGTTAATACTACATTATGCTGAAGCATTCATTAACAAAGACTTGTAAATACTTTAATATACACAGTATAGTACTCGTTACTATAGTGCGGTTGAAAAACACCATATTATTTACTATAAATTACTATAGTAAAACACTAAAGTACACTAAATAAATGTAAAAATATCTAAACATGTTGTATTTAATGTAAAGAAAGATGCTACAACTATAGGGTGAACTATAGGGTATATTAAAATACAATGCACCAAAGTTTACTGTAGTAAAACTGAAATATACTACAGTATTTATTACAGTTTATCTGATAGTTAATACTACAGCATGCTGGTGAATTTATTAACAAAGTTATTAATGCTAAAATATATATAATATAATACACTTTACTATAGTATGGTTCAAAATCACCATAGTATTTACTATAAATTACTATAGTAAAACACAGAGCAACACTAATATTAAGTAATAATATTATAATATAATTATTATAATAAATGTAAAATAGCAAAGCAAGTTGCATTTGATGTACAGGAAGATGCTAAATACACACTTGTATGTTTGTTTTGTTGGGTTTGCCGAAAATATAGATGTAAAAAAACACGATCTAGTCACAGTGTTTGTGAAACCCAAAGAGGATATTTACTGTGTGACCTACACCTGTGGTTTACCATGCTATACGAGTAGAGATACTGTAGATGTATAATGGTAAAAGCTGCTGGAAATATGTGAAGCTCTCAGCATTGGATTTTCAGTACCGTTAGATGCAGGAACTATTTCAAAACGTGCTCCTCTTTAATCATATTAATAATCAAGAAGTGAGGTTTTAACTAAACCCGTCTTAATGCATGTGCAGTTTCCTCTCCACATCCTGTTAAACGGTTTTTGCGTCTGCTTTTTAGGTTGTAGGTTATAAGTTAAATTTAGAAGTTCTGCTATTTTGCAAATGCTGGCAGATTAGGAGTGTTGCAGAAAAACAAATAGCATCGCAAAAAGAAAGAGCAAAGCACACCTGCATAGATTTGACTGTAGACTTCTGCTGGTACAGTATCAAAGATGTTTACAGCGATTAAATACTTACACTTTTATCACGATATACTGTATATTATCACGATATGAACCCACAAGCTGAAAAAAGGGTTACTTTACCAGCTATTATAATCATCCTATATTTTTGTGCATGTGGGAATATTGCATAAAAATATGTTTAATCAAATCCCAAGATGTGCATAAATTTTAGAAAGTGTGCAAAAAATGTTTATAAATTATGCACACAACTGAGTAGGATAAATAAATAAATAAATAAAATCATACATAAATAAATAAACAAATAAATACAATTATACATACACAAATAGATAGATAAATAAATAAATAAATAAATAAATAGACTTCCACATAAATAAATAAATAAATAAATAAATAAATAAATATACACACAAATAAATAAATAAATTAATTAATTAATAAAAACAATCATACATACACAAATAAATAAATAAAATTAATTACAAATAAATAATAATAACAAATAAATACAAATAAATTAATAAATAAACAGACATACTTAAATAAATATATAAATATAAATAAATAAATACAATCATACATACACAAATAAATAAATAACTAAATAGACATCCAAATAAACAAATAAATAGACACACATAATTAAATAAATACATAAATGCAGTCATACATATAAATAAACAAATAAATAAAATAAATAGACACACACATAAATAAATAAAAAAATAAAAATAAATAAATACAAGAATACAGACACAAATAAATAAATAATTAGACACACACATAAATAAATAAATAAATAAATAAATAAATAAATAAATAAATAAATAGACACTCATAAATAAATAAATACAATCATAAATAAATAAATAAATTATTATTAGCTCTGAACTGAGCTAAACTGAACTTAAACACTAAAAACTGAACTACACTGTTCCAGTTACTGAACCACACTGTTCCAGTTACTATGACCATTTATGTGAAGCTGCTTTGACACAATCTACATTGTAAAAGCGCTATACAAATAAAGCTGAATTGAATTGAATTGAATTGAAATTAATTAATTAATTAATTAATTAATACACTCATAAATGAATAAAAAAAATTAAATAAATAAATACAATAATACAGACACAAATAAATAAATAATTAGACACACACAAAAATAAATAAATAAATAAATACAATCATACATGCACGAATAAATAAATAAATACACACAAAAAATTTATAAATTAATAAATAAATACAATAATACAGACACAAATAAATAAATAATTAGACACACACAAAAATTAATAAATAAATACATACAATCATACATACACAAATAAATAAATAAATACACAAAAAAATTATAAATTTATAAATAAATACAATCACACATACACAAATAAATAAATAAATAGACACACATAAATAAATAAATAAATACAATCATACAAATAAATAAATAGACACATTCAAAAATAAATAAATAAATAAATACAATCATACATACACAAATAAATAAATAAATAGACACTGAAATAAATACAATCATACATACACAAACAAATACATAAATAAATATATTATTATTTATTTATTTGATTGATTAATTAATTTAAATAAATAAATAAATAAATAAAAAAGCTAAACACACATGCATACATTTTACCCTATTCTAGACCTCTGCTCGTATCAAAGATGTTCATAGCGATTAATTACTGACACTTTGATCACAGAATATGGTATATTATCACGATGTGGCTTTGAGCAAGCTGCAATGCATGCACATTAAAGAATGCAATTGCTTACGTTTTCTTTCTCGCATTATCTGAATGATGCTGTTTTTCTGCATGTGTTTGTGTGCATGTGCATTCCAGATAATGCGTCTGACCCGGGCGTCACAGCCAAGAACATCTGGATTGATGTTGTGACGGTCAGAGATCAGCTGTGCCTCAGTTTCACGGACAATGGCAGCGGTATGACGCCCAGCAAACTGCACAAAATGCTCAGGTGTGTAAAGCAACACCTCAGAAATAGGGCTGCACAACACTGGAAACAACTGACATTGCAATATTTGCGATATACAGTTGAAGTCAAAATTGCAGCTATTATAACTGAGTAAATTTAAACTATTATGTATAAGTCTACATCGCTCATCGATGCTGAGATGATATATTGTGCAGCCCTACTCGGAACACACACACACACATGTTGTAAAGACAGTCGTGCATTTGTAAGTGTGTTTGTTTTCTGTGTGCAGTTTCGGGTTCACAGAGAAAGGCTCCAGTAAAAGCAGTCATCAGCCCATTGGTGTGTATGGGAATGGGTTTAAGTCTGGGTCGATGCGTTTGGGTCGAGACGCTCTGATCTTCACCAAGAACGGCGGCTGTCAGAGTGTCGGGATGCTGTCGCAAAGCTTCTTACAGGCTATTAAAGCCCAGGCTGTGATCGTACCCATCGCTCCGTTCAACCAGCAGACCAATATCCTTCTGATGCTAACTCATATTGGCATTTTGTGTGTGTTTAAAGATGGGGCGACACGGGGGTTAGCACTGTGGCCTCACAGCAAAAAGATCACTGGTTCGAGTCCCATCAGTTAGCATTTCTGCGTGGAGTTTGCATGTTCTCCCCGTGTTGGCGTGGGTTTCCTCCAGGTGCTTCGGTTTCCCCTACAGTCCAAACACATGTGCTATAGGGTATAAATTGTCCTTAGTGTATGAGTGTGAATGAGTGTGTATGGGTGTTTCCCAGTACTAGGTTGCGGCTGGAAGGGCATCCGCTGTGTAAAACACATAATAATAATACATTTTATTTATACTGTGCTTTTCTCAGACTCAAAGCGCTAACAAGAGCATTTATGCCGGAATAGTTGGCGGTTCATTCTGCTGTGGCGACCCCTGATGAATGAATGAACTAAGCCGAAGGAAAATGAATGAACGAATGTTTAAAGATGCATGCAGTAGTAATAATGTCAAATGCAGATCATCTCCATCCTCAAACACAGCCTTTAACTCCCGTCTCACATGCGCTGGTGGTTACGGAGGATTCGGAGGCGAGTCTGAGAGCAATCCTCAAATACTCTTTATTCCAGAGCGAGTCGGAGTTACAGGAGCAGCTGGACTCCATACAGGGCAAGAAAGGCACCAAAATACTCATCTGGAACATCCGCAGGTCAGTTTCAGCATTAATACAGCATCCAACCCAGGCTCATTGTGGAAACGTAGCCCCGCGGATGTTTCTGGAGACCGCGAAATATGTCCCGGGAGGTACGTATTTGTGCAGTTTTTGTTTTCGCGAATCCGCGAGAGGCCGCTGTGCCGCGCTTTTTTGCATCTCGAACGCCTCTTGGGAGCGCGCACCGTTCGCGTCTGTGCTGTTCTCGCCTGAAAAGCCGCCGGAGGCCGGCGTCGAGTGACCGTCTGTCCGACTGACTGAATGACTAAACGATCGACTGGGCGGCCGGCCAATCAGCTGACCCAGCCACCCTCCTACTCCTTCCCTAAAACCAAGCGACGGTTTACAAAAAAAACAAATAAATTTAATAAAAAGACACACATAATTAAATAAATAAATAAATGCAGTCATATATATATATATATATATATATATATATATATATATATATATATATATATATATATATATATATATATATATATATATATATATAAACAAATAAATAAATAATAACACACTCATAAATGAAAACTAAAAATAAATAAATACAATAATACAGACACAAATAAATAAATAAATAAATAGAAACACACATAAATAAATAATTAAATAAAATCATACATACACAAATAAATTAATATATAAATAAATAAATAAACACTCATAAGTAAATAAATACAATCATAAATAAATAAATAAATAGACACACTGATAAATGAATAAAAAAATAAAATAAATTAATACAATAACACAGACACAAATAAATAAATAATTAGAAACATAAATAAATAAATAAATAAATAAATAAATAAATAAAATCATACATACACAAATAAATGAATATATAAATAAATAAATAAATAAATAAATAAATAAATAAATAGACATTCATAAGTAAATAAAAACAATCATACATAAATAAATAAATAAATAAATAAATAAATAAATAAATAAATAAATAAATAAATACACAAAAAATAAATAAATTAATAAATAAATACAATCATACCGGGCCTCTGCTCCGCCGACTTAACACTACGAGCTAAGCGGACAAACTGGTTGCGGCGGGAAAGCCTTCCACACGGAGGTAAGTGAGCCGTCACAGCCGGCGAGCGCGAAGAAGAGGAGTGACATCATACCGCCCCATAGCGTTCGCTCGAAAAAACCAAATGCGGGCCATACGTACCTCCGGCCACGTAAATCGCGGTCTCGAGAAACGTCCGCGGGGGTACGTTTTCAGAATGAGCTTGGGTTGACAGCATCATACTGGGAAAATATGTGATGTTGTTGTTGAGTATTGCAATGCACTGCAAGAAACAACACAGGCTCATTCTGAAAACGTGTCCCTATATACATTCCTGGAGAGCATGTATTATGTAGCCAGAAATACATATGGCTGCATTTTGTCTTTAAAACAAAGGCGACGGGGAGGTATGACGCCATTCCTTTTCACACTTACCCGTTGACTGGTTATCTCCAAATGGAAAGCTTTACCTCTGTTACCAGTTTGTCCAGTGCCTCGCCATGTACGTCGGCGGATTTGAGAGGCAGAGAGGAGTTGACCACGATGACGGGATTCGAGTTTGGCAAAGAACAGTTCTAAAAAGCATATAATGTAATGTGTGTATTTATATAGCGCACTTATTGTGTATGGCCATACACCCAAAAGCACTTCACAATCATGGGGGAGGGGGGAGGGGTCTCTCCACACCACCACCTGTGTGCAGCACTGGATGATGCGACAGCAGCCAAAGGACAACAGCACCAGTGTGTTCACCACACACCAGCTATAGAGGGAGTGGAGAGACAATGATAGAGCCAATTCGGTGGATGGGGATGATTGGGAGGCCTTGATGGGTAAGAGCCAATAGAGGGATTTGGCCAGGACACCGGGTTACACCCCTTTCTTTATAAGAAGTGCCATGGGATTTTTACCAACCACAGAGACATCGGTTTAAGGTCTCATCTGAAAGATGGCACCCACTGACAGTATAGCATCTCATTAACTATACTGGGGCATTAGGACTCAGGTTAAGTGCCCCCTGCTGGCCTCACTAATGCCACTTCCAACAGCAACCTAGCTTTCCCATGTGGTCTCCCATACAGGTACTGACTAGGCTCATCCCTGCTTAGCTTCAGTGAGTAACCGGTCTTAGGCTGCAGGGTGATATGGCTGTGGCCGTCTCATAAAACAAAAACAGAAGCCAAATAAGAAAATAAAGAAGTAAATAACAGGGTGAGAATGTGATAAAATCTGAAAATGTGGTAGAAATCAGGCGATTTTTTTTTCTGGATTGCTTTTTAAAACTGTTGGTTGGGTTCAGGGAAGGAGAAGGGTGGGTCAGTCGACCAGTCAGTCAGTCGACAGCGGCCTCTGGTGGATTTACGTGAGAACAGCAGGCATGAATGGCACTCATGAGAGAAATTTGAGATCTGAAAAAGCAGACACATCGGCCTCTGGTGGATTTGTGTAAAGAAAAACCGTAAAAATGTAGCTCCTGGCATGTATTTGGTGCTCTCCAGAAATGTATACAGGGGTACGTAATTAGACTGAGCCTGGGTTGGCAAAATCAAGTTAGGTCAAGCTTTATTGTCATTCCGCTGCACGTTTGGACATAAAGAGGAACGAAGTGTTGTCTCGCAAATGCTCTATAAATTAATCATGAATACAAACACAACACTGGACATAAGAGGTATTGTTATTTATTTTTTAAAAACCCATAGATATAACTAACAAATACTATAAGATACTTAACTATACACATAAAACAGGCTTTACAAGTCCTTTTACATGAAAATTCTGTTCTTACTTTGAGTTTCTGCCTCGTTTCTAGTCCAAATATCTAAGACCCTTAAATCAAGAAGCATTTGTTAAGCAAGTTAAATAATATTGCATTGTTTTCAGAAATAATAAGTCAAAACTAAGTCAGCTTTTCATTAAAACACCCAATATAATCTGCCAATGGGGGAAGAACAAGATGTTTTTACTTCTCCCATTTGCAGATTATTTTGCTCGTTTTAAAGAGAAAGTCCACATATTGTTGCTTGTCTAGAAAATGCTTTGCCTAGAAAATGTTTCCTGAAAGACAGTTACACGAAAACAGTCCAATCTGATAAAATATGCAAATTATGTTACAGAGGAAACCCATTATATTCAGTGTGTCCATTCATTTGCATACTGTAAGCATAGGAGTGCTGACGAACGGCTCTCTTTTGATTTGTGTTAGTTTGAATGCCTTAACCCTGCTTAGTTTAACAAATCAAGTTAGCTTAATCCTAAAAGCGTGCAATCTTCTTAAATAAATAGTGTATATGCATTTAATTAGACTCACATAGGCCAACTTTTCAACATTTATTTTAATGTTTATTTTTATGTTACTTATATGTACATGTTTTATATCAAACATCAGGATGTTTACAGTATCTATCTATCTATCTATCTATCTATCTATCTATCTATCTATCTATCTATCTATCTATCTATCTATCTATCTATCTATCTAACTGTCTGTCTGTCTGTCTGTCTGTCTGTCTGTCTGTCTATCTATCTATCTATCTATCTATCTATCCAACCTGTGTATGTATGTATTTGTTTATTTATGTATTTATTTGTTTATGCATGTATTTGTTTATTTATCTATATGTCTGTTTATATAAGTGTTTATTTATTTATTTATATGTCTGTTTATTTATCTTTATATCTGTTTTTATTTATTTATTTTTTATATGTCTGTTTGTTTATTTATTTATTTATATATGTCTGTTTATTTATTTAACTAGATATCAGTTTATTTATTTATCTATCCAAATGTTATGTCCGTTTATTTATTTATTTATTTATTTATTTATTTATTTATATGCTTGTTTACTTATTTAACTAGATATCTGTTTATTTATTAATATATATATATATATATATATATATATATATATATATATATATATATATATATATATATATATATATAATTCATTTATTTATTTATCTGTCTGTTTATTTATTTATCTATATATATATATATGTTTTATTTATTTATTTGTTTGTTTATTTATCTATATGTTTATTTATTTATCTATATCTGTTTTTATTTATTTATCTATATGTCTGTTTATTTAATTATCTATATATCTGTTTATTTATTTATCTATATATGTTTTATTGTTATTATTATTTTTGTTATCGCTGTTATTATTTTAAGGTCATGAGTGTTTATATGAGCATTTCACTGCATGTGTATGACTCTGTAAGTGACAAATACTATTCTAATGTGAATTTTAATCTTGTCTGGCAGGAATAAAGATGAAAAGCCGGAGTTTGATTTTGACAGCGATGTTGAAGACATCCGTCTGCCGGAGATCTGCTCGGAGGACATGCAGGGAAAGTGGAGGAGAGATTATTATAAACAGCGCAGAGACACCAGCAGCACTCCTGAGATGGAGTTTTCTCTCCGAGTGAGTGAAAAACAGAAAGAATAAACAGAAAGAGAGAAACTATTGTTGCTCTGTGCTCGTGTTACAGTGTGAATGCAAATGTGTGAGTTGTAGGTGGAGCTGAGAGCGTTCACACTGTATGCATAATGTTTACATGTGGATTGCTGTAGCAAAGTCATTCGAGTATCCTTGTTGCAAGTAAATAAATAACAGTTGCTCAGTAAACTCTATCATATATCAGTCACGAGATATCAAGTCAACACAAAACCAACTTCTGTCAGAGATAAAGATCTGTAGCTAGTAAAAATGTGCATTATTCATCTTAAAGGGATTGTTAAATTGACATATTATTATTGAGTTATGTGTGTTTTATAGTTTCCACTAGTGAACATACAACAGCGCCCCCTGTGTTTTGAAAAATATGAACAGTATTTTTTCACACTTTAGACAATATTTGTAAAGTAGACATAAAAATGTAAAGTAGTATGGTCAGTTTGGTGGTATTTGATTTGAATTTAGCTCTTAAAAACATGTATTCATGTGGATTGCTGTAGCAAAGTAATGTTTTGCAACCCTAATAAGTACTATCTGAAATAATCAGCACTATCTGAAATATCTGAACAAATTTTTTCCAAATTTGAAGTTGATATGTCAAAAAAGAGCTTTAAAGGGGTGGTCCACTACGATATTATATTTTAAACTTCAGTTGATGTGTAATGTAGCTGTGTGAACATAAACAGCATCTCTGAATGTAAAATATTCAAAGTTTAATGCAAAGGGAGACCTTGATTTGTACAGAGTTAGCTTAGCAACGCCTACAATTAACGAATTTTGGGGACTACAAAAAATACTTCCGCCCCCTGTGAGATCACAAAAGTTCGTTATTGCGCATCCCACACTGCGCAGGTAAAGGCCGTGGCCATAGGCGCTGTAACGTTACTGCAGAGAGAGAAATGCCATCCTGCTGTTTCCACAGAGCTGTTCTGTTTCTGTTGTTGGGCTTCCAAATGACACGACCCAAACACAGAAGTGCTTACAGTTCAATATTAATTATGTTCCAGAGAACTATAAAATACACAGCAAGCATGATTTGACAAAACACAGCTTCCAGAATCTCTCCCAGTTCAGTGCTGGATTCAGTTAAAATCTCCTCAAAGATGGAGCAAGGAGACGCTGTGAACTCTGAGTCATGACCTGTAAGTGTTTTTATTTGTTAAAATTGATCATGACATGTACAGTGTCTAACTTTAACGGTGTGTTGTAGCAAAGATGTAAACAACGGGAAATTATGGTAACCGCTAACGACTTAGCTAACGTTACAAATCTATATTTATCAAACGGCTGTAAACGCACACACACACATACACATACACGCACTCTTGGCCAGCACCTGCGTCTCTCTGTGGGAGACGGCAGAGTTTCTCTCTATAGGCAGCTTTGCTATGCGTTTTACAACTCGGACAATAAAGTCGCAAAAGATATGTGAACGATTCATGTTACTTACACAGGCATATTCCGCATATGCATGAAAGACGTCCTGTAACGCATTGATTTAAAAAAAAATACAGCAATGATTTCCCAACTGGAGTGTAACATCAAAAACAAATCAATCCAGGCTCACAAAGGTCTCATCTCACATCTTGTGCTTTATTCTGTCACCATAGAAAATAACTTAATCCGAGCATGAGAGAAAAAGAACAATAAAAATCTCTCCCGCGCACATGCGCTTCTCGTGTTACAGATACTTCATCGTATACACGCATAAACACACTAAAAGGCACAGAAACAGTTAAAGGAGCCGCATCCCATTTTCACTCGTTACAGACACGTGTTGACTGACTGACTGACTGACTGTTTACACAAAACGCGCGTGCTTGTCAGGGCGTGACGTGGAGCCGATCGGCGAATCACAGCATATTATGATGATGACCAATCAGAGTCACTTGAGGGTGGGCCTTTTAGAGAAACTAGGAAATATGACAGTCGTTTTCATGTTAGCTGAGTAGCTGTGTATAATCAAAGTGAGATTTATGAAAAAATAACACGATTTCCTTCAAGTTAAACATGAGCACACATTGCTTTGCATCTTATTAACACAACCAAGCCTTAAAAATAACATTCTGGACCACCCCTTTAAGTGAGATTTTGTTTGGCTGCAGTACCAGACATGACCAACAGGTGACATTCAGTTTCTATTGGTGAACATACAAGGGCGCCCCCCTATGTTTGATGACTATGAACCGCATTTTTTAAAAACACTTTTGACAGTATTTGTAAAGTAGACATAAAATTGTAAATTAGTAAGGGCAGTTTGGTGGTATCTGATTTGAATTTAGCCACTAAAAACACAAATACATGTGGATTGCTGTAGCAAAGTAATGCTTTATGTGTCCTTTGAGTATCCTTGTTGCAAGTGAATAAAAATCTGTCACCAGATATGTAAACTAGACAAACTTCCTGATATTGATGCTGGTCTGTGCTCTTGTTACAGTGTGAATGCAAATGTGTGAGTTGTAGGTGGATCTGAGAGAACGTTCACACTGTATAAAGTCAACACAAAACCAACTTCTGTCAGAGATAATGCAGAGATCATGATCTGCAGCTAGTAAAATGTGCAATATTCATCTTAAAAGGACATTTTAAAACAAAAATGAGTTATGTGTTGAGTCAGGTGTGTTATTCAGTTTCCATTGGTGACCATACAACAGCGCCCCCTATGTTTTGAGGATTATGAATAGAACATTTTTCATGCTTTTCACAATATTTGTAAAGTAGACATAATATTGTAAAGTAGTAAGGGCAATTTAAGGGTATTTGATTTGAATTTAGCCACTAAAACATGTATACTTGTGGATTGCTGTAGCAAAGTAATGCTTTACAACCCTAATGAGTATCCTAGTTGCAACTGAATAAATAACTGTTGCTCAGTAATGTCTATGAAAAATCTGTCACCAGATATGTAAACTAGACACACTTCCTGATATTGGTGCAGGCCTATGCTCTTGTTACAGTGTGAATGCAAATGTGTGAGTTTTAGGTGGAGCCGAGAGAGCGTAAACACTGTATAATGTCAACATAAAACCAACTTCTGTCAGAGATAATGCAGAGATCATGATCTGCAGCTAGTAAAATGTGCAATATTCATCTTAAAAGGACATGTTTAACCCAACAATGAGTTATGTGTTGAGTTATGTGTGTAATTCCAGCCTTATCTCACGAGAAAACGTAAGTATTTTACGTTTTGCCAGTTTAGTGGCTAATTCGTACGAATTCGTACGAGTTCAGTCGTTCGAAATTCTATGATTTTAAAAAGGAGGCGTGGCACCTAACCCCACCCCTAAACCCAACCGTCATTGGGGGATGAGCAAGTCGTACTAAATTGTACGAATTAGATCGTACGAATTCATACGAAATAGCCACTAAATCAAAAAATTACAAATTGCCGTGAGATTGTGTTGGTAATTCAGTTTCCATTGGTGACCATACAACAGCGCCCCCTATGTTTTGAGGAATATAAACAGTGTTTTTTCATACTTTTGACAATATTTGTATAGCAGACATACAGTAAAATTTTTAAGTAGTATTTGTTTTGATTTTAGCCACTAAAACAAGTATACATGTGGATTGCTGTAGCAAAGTAATGCTTTACGTATCCTTGTTGCGAACTAATAAATAACTGTTGCATAGTAATATCAAAAATCATTCACCAGATATGGAAAACAGAAAATTTAAGCCTTCAAATGATATATCAATCGTCATGATTGCTTTATGTTTAGATTACAATATCATAGTTTAAATATGTAATGGTAAATTTTGTCATTTACTAGGGTGACAGTAAATGTGTTCTGATCTATTGCTCTTCCTACAAAACAAAAATAAATATGTATTCAGAAGTCTTAGACCTTTCCAATGACTCATATTTGTCATGTTTAGATTAGGATTTAATTGCGAAAAAAGCATTTAAGCATAATTTAACCATAAGCATCCTGATGGCGGGACGGTCACAGTTAAGGGAAATGAAATGTTAAATGTTAAAATTGAGCACTGACTGAGCTGTGTTTTTTTGCAGGCGTATCTCAGTATCCTTTATCTGAAGCCCAGGATTCAGATCATTTTGAGACAGAGGAAAGTTCAGACCAAGCTTGTGGCCAAGAGTCTGTCCATGATAGAGAACGACGTCTATAAACCGCAGTTCATCGTATCCTTACACTCATAATTCATCAGCTGAAGAACCATTTCTGATCTGTTTGTGATTGTTTTGCATTTGATGCAGCTCATTTTAGTGTTTTCTTTAAACGCTGTGGCACAGAACGAGAGAGTGAAAATAACATTTGGATTCAATGGGAAAAATAAGGAGCACTTTGGAATTATGATGTACCATAAAAACAGACTCATAAAGGCCTATGAGAAGGTCGGCTGCCAAATTAAGGTACGTCAAAACACTGAAAAGGTCTAAAAATCTCATTTTCACTAAATATAGACAAATACTGTGTAAAAATTTGCTTTATAACAAAAAGCTTTATGTTAACAAGCAAAAGTTAGCGGTGGGTGATTTTTTTGTGTTGAAATATGATGTCACTCACTTTGCACAAAAAAAACAATAGCAAACAAATAAAAACACAATTGAAATTACTGTACATTTTTGACAAAATATTGCGTGTTTTGCTGATAAAAATAGTTCCAAACAAAGCCAAAACAGACTTTAATTCACTCAAAATGAGTCACTTGTTTGGTTTCGAAATGAATCGACTCTTTTGAATGAATCATTTGAATGAGTGATTCAGTTGTTCATGAAAAAGTTCTAAACAAAGCCAAAGTAGACTCTGATTCATTTAAAAAGAGTTACTTTGTTAGTTTTAAAATGAATCGGTTCTTTTGAACAAATCATTTGAATGAATGATTCAGTTGTTCTTGAAAATAGTTGTAAACAAAGCCAGAGCAGACTCTGATTAATTTAAAAAGAGTCACTTGGTTAGTTTTAAAATGAATCTACTCTTTTTAACAAATCATTTAAATGAGTGATTCAGTTGTTCATGAAAATAGTTCTAAACAAAGCCAAAGCAGAGTCTGATTCATTTAAAAAGAGTAACTCGCTTGGTTTTAAAACAAATCAGCTCATTTGAACAAGTCATTTGATTGAATGATTCAGTTGTTCACTCATTAAAGGGATAGTTCTCCTAGAAATAAACAATTCCTAAACAATTCTGTCATCATTTACTTGTCACAAACCCATTCTTTATTCTGTTGAACACAAAGGAAGATATTATGAAGAATGTTGGAAACCTGTAACCATTAACTTCCATAGTATTTGTTTTTCCAACTATGGAAGTCAATGGTTACAGGTTTCCAACATTCTTCAAAATATCTTCCTTTGTGTTCAACAGAAAAAGAACCACTTCAGAGTTAGTAAATAGTAAGCACATTTTTTTGAGGTGAACTATCCCTTACATTGTATTGTAATAATGTAATTACTTATATTGTGTAATTATGAATTAGAAAACAACAGCAATACAAACACACTCAGCAAAACAATGTTTAATTATTGGTGTGGGAAGCAAAACTATTGAGATATCACTTTTGGTCAGCTCTAAAATTCCCCTAAGTCTGTCCGTGTGTTGCTGGTGTCTGTGTTTTTGACTCATCGTCTGTTTCTCTCTCCTTTAAGTCATCAGGTCAGAGGTCAGGGGTCGGCGTCATCGGAGTGATCGAATGCAATTTCCTCAAACCTGCTCACAATAAGCAAGACTTTGAGTACACCAAAGAGTACAGGTGCATTTCAGCAGCTCTCCGCTGACTTCAGATCAGATAATGCCTTATTTCACTTATAAAGGAGCTGTGGATCACTAACAATGGGTTCAAGTGCAGACTTTAGCACAATAAAATGTCTGCATGCTTATGTTTTCATTATTTTTTATGTTTAATGTTTTTTTATGTGTTCAAAAATATCAAAATAACAACTTTTTTTTAAAATAACATCATTTAAAAATTATATAATAACCTGAGAATAAGTCATGATTTTACTATATGTATAGAACGTTTTATATTTAATTCTTACTGTAAAATAAAATTTTAGGGGTGGCACAGTGGCTCAGAGATAAGCACTGTGGCCTAATAGTAAGAACGTCACTGGTTCGAGTCCCGGTTGGCTCAGTAGGCATTTCTGTGTGGAGTTTGCATGTTCTCCCCGTGTTGGTGTGGGTTTCCTCCGGGTGTTCCGGTTTCCCCCACAGTCCAAACACATGCGCTATAGGGGAAATGATCAACTAAATTGGCCGTAGTGTATGAGTTGTGTGTGTGAGAGAGTCTATGGGTGTTTCCCAGTGCTGGTTTGCAACTGGAAGGGCATCCACTGTGTAAAGCATATGCTGGAATAGTTGTCAGGTTATTCCGCTGTGGCGACCCCTGATGAATAAAAGGACTAAGCGGAAGCAAAAATAATGAATGAATGAATTTTAGAAAGAAATAGCTGTACATGTACAAAAAAAAATGATTAAAAGCACTAGATGTTATCCATTTAATATGGTTTCAGATTTTTATTTTGTAAAGTATCACTTTAAGGTTTTGGTTATAAATGTATTTACAACTTAAAAAGTCTGTCTGCTTGCTTATGAAGAGCTAATTTGCAAAAACAAACAATTTAGTTGTTTACTGCTTATTAAAAATCATGCTTTTTCTGTAAATTAACTCTTCAGTACACAACAAAAAATATCAATTAAGTGTGTATATATTAATTGTAAATATATATATATATAATAAAATTAAGTGTGTGTGTGTGTGTATATACACATATGTAACCCTGCCGGTCCTACACCACTCAGCCTGCTCCGAGCTGATTTCGAACCTGGCGATCTTCCACAAGGGAGTCGGTTGCTCTACCAAAGAGGCTAAAGACCATGACCTCTAGCGTCTGTTACTAGAGCACCTTTAGAGGTCAGAGGAGTGAGGTTTACCTGCACAGCACACACTAGCTGGCCTCCGTTACACTCACCCACCTGAGCCTCACTCTCATCCGGGTCATGGCACCAATATGACCCCGCCGGATCCTACCCCACCCAACCCACTCCGAGCTGGGATCGAACTGGCGACCTTCCTCATGGAAGTCAGTTGCTCTATAAATGAGCAATATCACACAAGTATCATACGGCTGTATATCGGCACCATTAGGAGGTGTGCATTGGCTCGAGGCCGCAGGTCAAGTGCCTTAGTATCCCACTAGTGTCGCTATACAGCACTGCTACTTGTCTGATATTGCAGTTCGACAGCATAATCATGTAAATAAAAAAGAAAATCAAACACAAGAGTCTAAAAACCCTTTTGTAAGAGGAACTACTTTCTTCCACCATTTATACACATCTGCAGCTGACCATCAGAACAGCAGAAGCCGTTACTTCTACACCAACTTCACTTTAGAGCTAGTGTTTGAATGGTTCTCTAGCGTAATGTCTAAAGTGATGACAAAACAGGTGATTTTGCTCACATTGTAGGATTATAAGGCTGAACAGCATGAAATGCCTTCAGTCTACAGAGATTTCCCAGTATTTCTCTGCTGCAATCGGGAGATCGCAATAATTAACACTGAAAAATAGCTGAACTGTTGTATAAATTTAAATATATATAGATATATATATATATATATATATATATATATATATATATATACACATATATATATATATATACACATATATATATATATATACACATATATATATATATATACACATATATATATATATATACACATATATATATATATATATATATATATATATATATATATATATATATATATATATATATATATATATATATATATACATACATACATAATATCGAATTAACATTAATCGAATTTATACATTCATTAATATCATATAATATAACAATTTCTTAGTTAATATGAACAATTTTTGTTGAATTTAAACAAAACAGTTCTGGTAAACAGTTATAACCATTACAATAAGAGTTTGAGATTAAAATAAGTGTCACCGAACATCTTTAGGAGTAGAAAAATAATGCATTAAAATTCTAAATTTATTAGCAAAATTTTTTTTTTTTTCAATTTACGAGAAAAAAAGTTTCTCTTGATCTTTTGCTGTTTATTAAAATTGTATTAACTGCATATCCTGCTGTTTTCCTCCCAGACTCACATTAGCTGCTCTCGGCCTCAAGCTGAATGACTACTGGCGGGAAAAGAAGGAAAAGAAAGCGAAAGAGCGAGCGTTTCAGGCCTTGGAGAGAAAAAGCCAAGAAGGAGACACCGAGGAAACCGAGGAAGAGGAAGACGATGATGAAGAGGAAGAGGAAGCGTATGATTTTCTCCCTTCAAAACCTTTCACACAGTAGTTTTCACACACAGCGACTCGCATCTGTCGGTGAGAGTTGAGTTGAGCCTTTGTGGGTAAAAATAAGAGAGATGGTGCAACTCATCTTTACTAAAAACTGACAGGCTATTTTTCTGTTAGACCACAGAGCTCACTCATAAACGCACGACAGCAAGCGCACGTGCAGAGACTGTGTGTTATGATGGCAAGGGTCGAGTCGAGCTGTTAAAAAAAGGTGGGCGGCGCTGAGAAACTGTTAATCACACGGATAAAGCCATAGAGTGTGTGTGTGGTGCACAGCAGAAAGCATGCGGCAGCTGAAACACCACACTAAACATCTCTAATGAGCTTCTCAAAGGTTCTCAAGCCAAGCAGAAACAATCAGCAGAGGTGAAATGTTTAAAGTTTAATAAAAAAAAAAATCTGAATTTGAGAATCAGAAATGCTAAAATGCCGGAGATTCACTTTGACCAAATTATTGAATCAGTGAATCGTTACCAAGAGACTCACTCTGACAAGATTATTGAATCAGTGACTCTTTAACTGGAGACTCACTCTGTTGAATCAGTGAATCAATAACTGTAGACTTGCTCTGACCAGATAACTGAATCATTGAATCGTCAACTGGAGACTTGCTCTGACCAGATTACTGAGAATCAGTGACTCTTTAACTGGAGTCTCACTCTGTTGAATCAGTGAATCAATAACTGTAGACTTGCTCTGACCAGATTATTGAATCAATGAATAATTAACTGGTGATTCAATCTGACCAGATTACTGAGAATCAGTGAATCTTTAACTGGAGACTCGCTCTGACCAGATTATTGAATCAGTGAATCTTTAATTGTACACTCACTCTGATCAGATCATTGAATCATTAAATTTTTTTAACTGGAGACTCACTCTGTTTAGATTATTGATTATGTGAATCCTTAACTGGAGATTCACTCTGACCAGATCATTGAATCAGTGAATCTTTAACTAGAGATTCGCTCTCACCAGATCAATGAATCAGTGAATCTTTAACTATAGACTCACTCTGATCAGATTATTGAATCAGTGAATCTTTAACTATAGACTCACTCTGATCAGATTATTGAATCATTGAGTCATTAACTGGATACTCTCTGTCCAGATTACTGAATCAGTGAATCATTAACTAGAGACTCGCTCTAACTAGATTACTGAATCAGTGAATCTTTTAACTAGTACTTTTTATTCAGTATAATGCTTTGGAAGTGACAGTCAAGTAAAATTAAATGTTTCCCAAAATAAAAGTCCACATCTATTTGACTTTCTCTAGTCTGCCTCTGCCATTATAGATTTCACGCAGTGTAAGACACATCAGCACAGGAGGGCAAAATGAATGTGTTAAACTCCTCAGACTGAGCTGCTGTGTTTCTGGTTTGCTGTGTTTAAAGTGATGTGACGTGGATTCAGTGTGGGGATTGTTTGAAATGGAGAGGAGTCAACACGCTTCTGTTCGCTGGAAATGTTCCTGACCTGTTCAGATGCTCCATGCACCCTGTACCACGCTTACGGTGAGTCTGTTTACTTAAACCAGTGTGCTCAAAATGGACCAGCCACAGTATGGGCTCTTTTATTTCATAAAAAAAAAAAGTTAAATGTTATTGCAGAGCAAAGATGAATCGCTGTCAAAATAAAAGTTTGTCTTGAAATAATATATGTGTGAGTCTTATATATTCATTACATGCTGTATATTACACATACATTATACATATGCACAGTACACACAGATATAGTATGTCAAAACAAACTTTTATATTGCATGATTCATTTTTGCCCAGCACTAGTTTTTTTTTTTTTTAATCTGGTTTCTATTGTGAACGATCTGAATAACTGCATTTATTTAAAATATAATCCTTTTGAACATTCAGAAGTGTTTGTATTGACCACTTCTTTAAATTGAAGGAATCCTTGATTAAATCAAGTAAAAAAAAAATCTGAATTTTGCAAACTATAGTTATGGATGATATATAAGCAGCTCTATCGGTATCTGCCGATGATGCTTTGTGTTTTATGTAGTTTTCTTTATCTTTAATGTAATGAAATACATTTTTGGACAATAAATATTGAATTGTTTTCAGTAGTTGAGTCTCTTCAAATGTGTTTGTGTGTTTGTATTTCTATATTGAGTTCCCGACATTGATGCTGATTTTTCTATTTGTTTATACATATAAGAGGAAGCCCTTCGAGTTGCATGCTATGTAGAAAAAGGGCTTTACAAAAAATATATTAAAAAAAAATATCAAGAGTCTTATTTATTGGCCTACATGTCCATTATTGGCCTTCGAATATAAAGGCCCACACAAATCCTGTGAAAGACTAATGATCCCATCATTCAATCTATTATAATATATATATATATATATATATATATATATATATATATATATATATATATATATATATATATATATATATATATATATATATATATATATATATATATATATATATATATACATACACACACAGTCAGA
>NC_141034.1:1607500-1685000 GCF_052040795.2 Danio rerio | reverse complement strand
ACCTGCAACAGGTGAGACCAGAGAATCAACACATCAAACACCACTACAACCAGTGAGACCAGAGCACCAACACACTTAACCACATATTACTACATGCTTTATCACACCGGCACACACACAACCAAACCAAAAATACACCCAGCCACACCTACAACACATCCTAAAACACTTATAACACATTTAACCACGTCTGCAACAGTTGAGACCAGCACACCAAAACACCTAACCGCATCTGCAGCACACCAAACCAGTTACCAGATCAGTGAGAGTTACCATATCTGAAAGTTACCAGATCAGTGAGAGTTACCAGATCTGGAAGAGTTACCAGATCGATTAGTGTTACCAGATCAGTGAGAGTTACCAGATCAGTTGGAGTTAAAAGATGGGTAAGAGTTACCAGAACAGTGAGAGTTACCAGATCAGCAAGAGTTACCAGATCAGTGAGAGTTACTAGATCAGCGTGAGTTACCAAATCAGAGTGAGTCTTTGGTAACTGTCCAAATAAGAGGGTTACCAGATCAGCGAGAGTTACCAGATCAGCGAGAGTTACCAGATCAGCGAGAGTTACCAGATCAGCGAGAGTTACCAGATCAGCGAGAGTTACCAGATCAGAGTGAGTCTCTGGTAACTGTCCAAATAAGAGGGTTACCAGATCAGCGAGAGTTACCAGAACAGTGAGAGTTACCAGATCAGCGAGAGTTACCAGATCAGCGAGAGTTACCAGATCAGCGAGAGTTACCAGATCAGCGAGAGTTACCAGAACAGTGAGAGTTACCAGATCAGCAAGAGTTACTAGATCAGCAAGAGTTACCAGATCAGCGAGAGTTACCAGAACAGTGAGAGTTACCAGATCAGAGTGAGTCTCTGGTAACTGTCCAAATAAGAGGGTTACCAGATCAGCGAGAGTTACCAGAACAGTGAGAGTTACCAGATCAGCGAGAGTTACCAGATCAGCAAGAGTTACCAGATCAGCGAGAGTTACCAGATCAGCAAGAGTTACCAGATCAGCGAGAGTTACCAGATCAGCGAGAGTTACCAGATCAGCGAGTTACCAGATCAAGGTGAGTCTCTGGTAACTGTCCAAATAAGAGGGTTACCAGATGAGTGAGAGTTACCAGATCGGTTGGAGTTACCAGATCAGTGAGAGTTACCAGATCAGCGAGAGTTACCAGATCTAGGAGAGTTGCCAGATTGATTAGAGTTACCAGATCAGTTGGAGTTAAAAGATGGGTAAGAGTTACCAGATCAGTGAGAGTCTCTGGTAACTGTCCAAATAAGAGGGTTACCAGATCAGTGGGAGTTACCAGATCAGTGAGAGATAGCAGATAGGATGGAGTTACCAGATCTGTAAAAATTACCAGATCGGTTGGAGTTACCAGATCATTGAGTGTTACCAGATAATTGGGGGTTACTACATCAGTGAGAGTTGCCAGATTGGTGGGAGTTACCAGATCACTGATAGTTACCAGATTGGTAAGAGTTTCAAGATTGGTAAGAGTTACCAAATCAGTTTGTGTTAGCAGATCAGTGGGCATTACCAGATAATTGGTAGTCACTACATCAGTGAGAGTTGCCAGATCGGTGGGAGTTACCTGATCAGTAAGAGTTACAAGATCAGGTGGATTTACCAGATCAGTGGTAGTTACCAGATGGGTAAGAGTTACCAGATTAGTGGGAGTTACTAGATCAGAGTGAGTCTCTGGTAACTTTCCAAATAAAAGGGTTACCAGATCAGTAAGAGGTACCAGATAAGTTAGAGTTAAAAGATCGGTAAGAGTTACCAGTTCAGTGAGAGTTACCAGATCAGTGAGTTACCCGAACAATGAGAGTTACCAGATCAGTAGGAGTTATTACATCAGTGAGAGTTGCCAGATCGGTGGGTGTTACCAGATCAGTGAGAGTTGCCTAATTGATAAGAGGGACCACATCGGTTGGAGTTAAAAGATCGGTAAGAATTAGCAGATCAGTGGAAGTTACCTGATCAGTGAAAGTTACCAGATTGGAAAGAGTTACCAGATCAGTTTGAGTTAAAAGATTGGTAAGAGTAACCAGATCAGTGGGAGTTACCTGATCGATGAGAGTTTCAAGATCGGTAAGTTACCAGATCAGTGAGCATTAACAGATCAGTGGGATTTACCAGATCGGTGGTAGTTACCAGAGTGGTTGGATTACCAGATTAGTGAGTTACCAGACCACCAAGAGTTAGATATGATCACTAAGACTTACCAGAAAAGATCTGTCAGTACCAGGGTTATAGTGTCAGTACCATCGCTTGGAGTTGGAGTGTTACTAGATCAGAGTGAGTCACCAGGTCAGTGGGAATTACCAAATAAGTAAGACTGGTCAGTACCAAGGTAACCAGGTCAGTACGGTTGAAGTTACCAGTAGAGATTGTCACCAGTTCAGTGTGAGTTACCAGATCAGTAAGAGTTAACAGATTGGTTGGAGGTACCATATCGTTGGGAGTTACTAAATCAGTGAGAGTTACCAGATCAGTGAGAGTTACCAGGTCGGAGAGAGTAATTTGAACTCCACTGTACATTTAAACAGAAAAAAACTTTTTCACATTGTAATATCTTACAATATGAGAGTCTTGCAGTTTGGAGAAGAGAATATAGTTTGAAAAAACAATAAAATAGTAGACCCCAAACATTTATATATATTTGAATGTTTGTTGTTCCTCCCTGACAGCAGTGTGACGCTGGAGAGGCTGCGGTCCATCCGTCGCAATGTGGTCTCATTATTGTCCTCCATCCTGCCGAATCTGGATATGCAGGGAATCAGCTACGACACAATCGATGTAGACAGCATCTTACAGCAGATCATACAAGCCAACAACCTGTGATCCTTCAGCTGCATTATAAAGCCCAGCAACCACTGCCTCACACACCACAACAGAGCAACAAATAACCGAACTCATCTGAAGGCAGACGCCTGGAGCACGGAGAAACCCTTAATTAAACTACACAAACACATTCAGAACATTGATGAAACCTGACAGAGGTGCTGGAAAAATCATATCCATATGCATAGGGGATTGGATCTGGCAACAAACATAATCCTTGCAGACTCTTCAGTTCTGCAAGTGGAAATACATCAGTGATCATATCAGAAGCATCAAGGTTTCACACACACTTCATCTGCATATGGGTCAAAGACGAAGAGTTTCAAGCACCAAGTCTTTAAATGACAGCTCATTACTATGACTACTTACTGTATACGTCCAGAAATCTTTCAAGGGAAAATATTCATTTGAAATCTTTACAATTTACTACGATCCTTCAAACCAGTAGACTTTGCCTTTTTGAGTTTTTCATATAAAATACAAACATATTTATTGTTATATACGTTTCAAGTACGTCAGACTCAGAATAAGCTTTTCATTGCATCTTTTATATATATATATATATATATATATATATATATATATATATATATATATATATATATTTTTTTTTTTTTTTCAAATATATCTGAGCATTCTCCCACATTTTCACAAAAGTTGAATGCAACTTTATAGTAGACACCTGTGTTTTTTAGGCTTTTTATGTGTATAAACTCACTTTTATAATTAATGCCAGCAAATTCTCTTTGACCAATTGCTTTTTGCGATTGCAATTTATGTATACTGCATATTTAAACTGCTTTAGATACCATTTATTAGTATTATTTTTCTAGCATTTTGACAGAATTGCATTTATTTTTGGTTTCTTCATTTCATAATAAAAGTCACTAGACTTTATTTGTAAAAGGTTTCTTAGCACATTTTGTCCTGACTAATGCTGTTCACACCAGGCGCAGAATGCGTGAATAAATTGCAATATTTGCACGTAAATAGACGCATGCACAGGTTCCGTTTACTCGCTTCATTCGTGCATCAAATTCACTTAATAGACCCAGACTTGAGCCATGGACAGGGCTTCTGTCTGCCCAGTGACTCTAGCTTCGGTGCTAAATGGCTAAAATGGATTTTATTGAGAGAGTAGCTGCGATTATGTGCTTTAGGAAGGCTGAAAAACAGCATATATTTGTTCAGCACCATGTCTGCGTCCACTGGATTCTTTCAGAGGTGAAGGCAGCTCTGTGAGTTCATAAACTCCTCCAGAAACTAAACCTGGATGATGGAGGCTTTCAGCGGTGCTTCAGACTGAGCCGAGCCCAGTTTAATCAACTGTTGTCCGGCAAGAAGATTTCCCCTCGAGACACCAACAACAGGCGGTACAACATATTCATGCCCCAACAAGAGAAAGCTCCTAATTGGTTACCGCAGGGCTTAGTCTGCTGATTCTATTCGCGCATTAAAGCAAGTCAAACTCAACCTCAACTCACGGCACGTCATTCAAGCGTATCGCATTGACTTAACATGTAAATCACTCACGCTTGATGCTTCATCTGGTGTGAACGCAGCATACTGCTGAGTTCAGACGGCAGGATTTTCAAAGTAGCCATGTCACAGATGTTTTCACACTGCATGACTGGATCAGCGACGGAAGGGTTCACACTGCATGAATTCACAATAGGAAGAATCGCCGACAACATTGTCTTGGTCCACAAACTACGTCTCATAATCAAACACACGCATTAAGTGACGTGGAAACGACGCGAGAAATCTGCCGCCCTATGCGCGGATATAACTGAGGACATGCGGGTGCTGATGGAGGTGACGCTGACGCCGCCCTCTCTATTCTGTCGTCTATGCGCGAATATATTTAAGGACGTGGGTGGTGAGGGAGGTGTCGCGGACATAACTGAGGACGCGGGTGGTAAGGGAGGTGTCGCGGATGCTGCCCTCTCTATACTGCCGCCCTAGGTGGCCGCCTAGGTCGCCTCTATGGACGCGCCGGCCCTGTTCACACTTTGTGATTGTTACTCACGGCGATTTCTCAAAACCTGTCCGCAACTCAAAATCGGGGCTAAAACCAACCCAAGCTCATTCTGGAAACGTAGCCCCGCGGACGTTTCTGGAGACCACGATTTACGTGGCCAGAGGTACGTAAAGGCCGCGTTTGGGTTTTTTTTGAGCGAACGCTGCGGGGCGGTGTGGGGCCGCTCTGCCCCTCCTCTTCGCGCTCGCCGGTCGACTGCTCGCCTCCGAGTGGAGGGCTTTCCCAACGCAATCAGTTTGTCCGCCTAGCTCACAGCGTTGCGTCGGTGGAGCGGAGGGTTCCGGAAATTAGATAAGACGAAAAACGGAATCCGAAAAATAAGGGCGAGAACGCGGCGGGATCCGAAAACGCGGTCGAAATCGAAGACGAGAGCTTTTGCTTTTTTTTTTTTTTTTTTCCCCGATCCGGCGGCTTTTCGCGCTAGAACGGCGCGGGCGCGAACGCCGCGCGCTCCAGAGAGGCGCCCGCCCGAGACGCGAAAAAGCGCGCACAGCGGCCTCTCGCGGATCCGCAAAAACAAAAAAAACGTTTGAATACGTACCTCCCGGGACGTAATTCGCGGTCCGCAGAAACGTCCGCGGGGCTACGTTTCCACAATGAGCCCGGGTTGGCTAAAACCGTGCAGGAACTGGGCATGACTGAAGTGGATATTCATGGAGAGAGAAACAGAAAAACAACACACTCGAATGTTCAATAGCTTGATTTTTATTACATCATATTACACAATACTGGTCGGATGACGATAAGTTTTAAAACAACTTTTAGATGAGTGAACGTCAGGCGACCGTCGCAGGTCGCACGCAGACGCAGAAACTCTCCAGCAGGAGAATAAAGAGTAAAGATGCTAACACGGTTAATTAGAAACACAGCGAAGTGAAGCCAGTTATTTTCACAGTAAGACGAAGGTCAAGAGCGGGAGGTTCGTTCACATTCAGACCGACAATAAAATGACAAAAGTGCGTAAGATAGCGGTGTGCGACGTGTCCATCTGCAGCTAGAATCCAATTTTAAAAACGTTTGTACAGATTTGAATGCTGCGTCCGTGATCTTAAATCACATTTAAAATCACAGTGTTGTAAAGCTCTGAGGATTAACACTGAAGCCTATCTGAAAAGGCTTTTCATTTAAAGCTAGTTTATTCAGTACAAAAGCAACTGTTAAAAAGCACACAAAGAAAAGAAACGGGACAAAGCAAAGCGGACGTGACGGAAAACCAACATGAGTGTTGATTGCAAACAATCTGACAGTAAAACCTCTAATACTAGAACATGATACGCAACTATTTACATTGTACGGGATTAAACTAAAGACTTGTGATGTGGGCAAGCTCTCTCTTTAAAATAATCCAAAGCAGGGGTGGCCAACCCTGTTCCTGGAGATCTACCTTCCTGCAGATTTCAGTTGCTACCCGTATCAAACACACCTGCCTGTAATTATCACGTGGTGTTCAGGCCCTAATTAATTGGTTCAGGTGTGTTTGATATGGGCAGCAACTGAAATCTGCAGGAAGGTAGATCTCCAGGAACAGGATTGGCCACCCCTGATCTAAAGCATTCAAACTCAACTCCTGGAGGGCCGCAGCTCTGCACAGCTTTGCTCCAACACTATTCGAACACATCTGATCCTACTAATCAAGGTGTTCAAGACTATTAGACACTACTAGATCAGCTGTTTGATTAGGGTTGAAGCAGAACAGTGCAGAGCTGCGGCCCATCCAGGAATTTGAGACCTATGATCTCAAGCAGGGATGTCAAACTTAATTCCTGGAGGGCTGCAGCCCTGCAGTTTAGTTCCAACCCTGCTTCAAACAAGCCGGAAGGACTTGATTATTTTGATCAGGTGTGTTTAATTAGGGTTGGAACTAAGCTGTGCAGAGCTGCGGCCCTCCAGGAATTGAGTTTGACATCCCTGATCTAAAGCACAAATGAGGAATTCTCCAGGAATCATCGATCAATATTAAAAGAAAACTAAGCGATCAAGAAACGGAAATATAGTTGGCAACATATACTGCATAATCTAAAATAAACGTAACAGGGCTTCATTAATAAAACACAAGCAAAACTCATTCATGAAGAAATTTGGTAGCACTTTATAATAACGACACACTATCAATCATCTATTAAGCATGAGCGAATAGTGAACTCATTATTTTTTTAAAGCATTAACTCTACATTAATAGACGTTAGTAAGCAGTTTATAACTATGGAAGGTAAATCCTGCCAATTTTAAATAAATCAAATAAACATTGGAAATGAAAATGAAAATCAGATTAACAATTTCATTTTAAAACACCGTTCGCAAAATATCTGCCAAAACTGAAAACGAAATGAAATTATTTAATTTTCATTTTCACTTTGACAACGCATCGTTCCTGTCAAGTTGATAATTAAAATGAAGTTGCCAATTTAACATTTCATTTTCACTGCATTTCTGCGTCAAGACTGCCAATATTAAAATAAAAAGCCAAACAGAAAAATAAAATGCAAACACAATTTTTACAAAGCGTGTTATTAATTTTCACGCTATAATAGTGACACAATTCAAATTCAAATGTAAATTTAAGCTTTCCTTTTATTTATAGTAACTCACGCTGTCCCATCCATCAAAACCGTGCTTCTACCCTTGGGCTCTGTCACAGTGAAAGCACTCTACGTCATTTGAATACGCCCCTCCCACTGATTAGCATATGCTTTGCATACAGCTTGAAGTTGAAAATGAAATCGAAAATGAAAACTGAAATGAAAAAGTGTCAATAAAAGGAAAGCTTAAATTTACATTTTCATTTGAATTGTGTCACTATTATAGCGTGAACATTAATACCACGCTTTGTAAAAATTGTGTTTGCATTTTATTTTTCAGTTTGGCTTTTCATTTTAACATTGGCAGTCTCGACGCGGAAATGCAGTGATAATTATATGTTAAATTGGCAACTTCATTGTAATTATCAACTTGACAGGGACGATGTATTGTCAAAGTGAAAATGAAAATTAAATAATTTCATTTCGTTTTCAATTTTGGCAGATATTTTGCGAACAGTGTTTTAAAATGAAATTGTTAATCTGATTTTCATTTTCATTTCCAATGTTTATTTGATTTATTTAAAATTGGCAGGATTTACCTTCCATCTATAACTGCACTGCAGACACAAATGCTGTATTCCTGATTTTTAATTATTGTACTTTCATACTTTGTTGCTGATTAATTTTTCAAGACTAAATTAAACATTGCATTATTTCACACTTTGAAGCATTTTTTAAGCAATGGCATATAGTAAATGCATTTTCTGTAAAGCATTAACTCTACATTAATAAACGTTAGTAAGCAGTTTATAATATAAAACAAATTCTTGACTTGTTGTGTGATTGTATTTTCATATTTTTGAGTGATTTATCTTTCATTACTAAATTAAGTATGGTATTATTGACAAACCCGTTGTATTTAAGAGTAGTTGAAGGTTTTTAACATCATTCAGAATAAGTGAATGATTAATAAACTATTGAAATCAACTTGTTTATACATCTTGTATATAATAGTAAATGTATAGTGTGTAGTAAGGGTTCCTATGTATGTTTATAAATGCTTTTTTAACACAACTTGATGCAGTTTTGTGACCCAATCTTAGGTGAGGACTATTTATGCTTCGTAAATCCCTAAGATACGACAATTATCTTAAAATAAAATCAGGGGCGCAACTACACATTTACTGAGGGGTATGCGGGTTCAAATTTTGTGTGATCCCTCTTATTTTGGCAAACTAATAATTTAATTAATTAATTAATAATAAATGAAGACAAATTTTCAGATTAACCTTATAACTTTTGACATTATGTATGATTTGACAGTTTATTTTAATAAAAATAAAAACAAATCTAAACAGTTACATCTACATGAACACTTTCGGCTGTGTGACTGCATGTTATTGTGTTAAATGATTTTGAATTACACAATAACAATGTTATATTTTTATAAAATGCAAAATACATTTTTTAACAAAACATATTTATTTATTTTTATTATTTAAAACTTTTAATAAGTGTAATTTTAAAAATAGTTTTGGCACAATGGCGCCCCCCCCCCATGTGTGGCGCCCCTATGCGCCGCATATACTGCATACCCCCTTTTTGCGCCACTGAATAAAATTACTGTAAAAATTGGATGAAGCAATATAATAATTTAACACTATATTACATCATTTCAACGTTATTAAGCCATGTCTAAATTGTACGGTAATTTTATTTTAGTTATTATATTTATATTTCATTTAACATTTTATTTTTGTATCTTTAAATGAATAGAATTGAATAAGGTCGCTTATTTTCTTTTTTCCTGTTTAGAATATAACTGAGCCTTTAATTGTCATTTATAAGAGATTTATAAAGCATAAACAGTCCTCGCTTTAGATTAGGTCACAAAACTGGATGAAGTTGAGTTAATAAAGCATTTATTAACATGCAAATTGACTATTAGTATATGCCTGAATAATAAAATATATAAATGTTAATTTTAATAGTTTATTAATCGTTTACTTTTGCATTCTAAATAATCTAAAAAAAAACGGAATCTCATTTAAATAACTGATTGTAAATGTTGCAATGTTTAATTTAGTCATGAAAAAATTATAATTAAAGTATGACAGTACAATTATTAAACACATTTTAAGTGTGCGTATAAGTCAAGAATAGAGCGTTTGTATAAACTGCCTACTTACATCTATTAATGTTAATCCTTAACAGATAATGAACTCACTATTTGCTAATGCTTATTAAATGACTGACAGTGTGTAGTTATAAAGTGTGTTAACAGAAATATTTACATTAATTCAGACAAAAAAATAAAAAATCCCAAAATTTAAGATAAAAAAAAATTATAATCTAGGTTTTATATTTTAAATTAAAGCAAAATATTAAGCATATTAAGAAATGTAAGTCATTAAAATAAATGAGATTAAAATATTTGATTTCAACTCAACATATTTAATTGAATCTCACATGCTTTTATGAGTGATGTAAACAAACTGGCTCTGCTTTAGTTTACTGAATGAAGCCCATGATTGTACTTACTCTGGCCTGACTACACAAACATCAGAGAGAATGAGTTAGAAACGTGTCCTACCATACGCTGTAAAGGCCATAGTAGTGCTAAAAGAATAGGCTACATTTTCTCACATGTTGTGTTTTGGATGAGTGGGAACATTCAGGCAACCAAACATCCAACGCAATGATGACCGATTCGCAAAAACCACAACAAACATGTGCGACTTTTCTTCCTCAGCTAGCGGTAAACATCTGATCGTTCCAGTAAGGCAATGACCTACTTAAAAATGCCATTTTTTTAAAGGGACAGATCACCTGAAATTAAAAGTTTCTAGTAACACTTAAAGTTAGAAAGACCGTTTATAAGACCGTTATAATCATGACACAAGCATGAACGTGAATGAGATGCTTATGACACCTGTTATTTAGTGTCATTTGCTCAGTTTTGTTAACAAATTAACATTATCAAGACAACCAAACTTGTCATAACTCTGTCATAAACATGAATTTGTGTCATACATGTTTTTCCCATCACATTTTCACTGTATTTGTCATTAAAATGTCTTATTAAAACTGTCATCACTCTGTCAAATAATTTTTAACAGCGTCATTAATATTTAATGACATCTTAATGCCAAACTCAGCTTGTACCACTGTAAAAATATTAATGACGCTGTTATAAAATTCATCCTGTAATTATAATTGCTTTATTACAATCATGTTTATGACAAGTTTTGCTGTCTTGGTAATGTCAAGTTGTCATAAAAACAAAAATAGGCGGTGATGCATTTGTTTATGTCAAGTTGTCATAACAAACAATGTCATTTTTGCTTTTAAAATGCCAGAACTGAGCGAATGACACCTAATAACAGTAGTCATAAGCATGCATAACATCTCAATCACATTCATGACATGATCATACAGGTTTCATGGCAGTCTTATCAACATCTCTTCAAGCATAGTGTTACAAACGTCCTCATTAACTCATACTCAAGTGGTTGTGAACTTCTTTCCTCTGTTGAACGTACTGTAAAACAAGCAAAAAAGCTGACAATGACACTCATAGCAGAACAAAATGGAATTAAATAGCATTTTTTAGCATCTCTCCCTTTGTGTTCAACAGAAGAAGAAGCTCAAACAGGTTTGGAGCAAAAGGAAGATGAGGAAATTACTTTTTTTGGGGTGTACTGTCCCTTTAAGATGGATTTCAAGTGAATGCAAACAGACACTATGAGGTGAACTCTTCATCTTCACCTAAAGGACACTTCTTTCTGCCAAATACACTGAGATATCCTAACATATATATATATCCAGCTATAGCAAACGTGCAAGAAAGCATTAGTGACGGACATTTTTAGTGTGAGGAAAAAAAACAAACTCATTCAAACCGGGGACTCAAGACGAGTGTGCAAATCCTATGTTTAGTGTGACGATTCATTTGTTGATCTGAGTTTCATATACGCAAGTCCTGAAGATATACATCCCATAATCCTCCATTCCTGCTAGTAAATGTGTTCAAATGATGCAAAACCAGGAGCGTGATAAGCTATAACCCCCTTTTAAACACATCTATGACACAGATACTATTACTGCACTGCAGGAAAAGCGACCTGCTCAGTATTTCTGTCACATTTTCCAGTATCAACATCTAAACGCTCTTAAATCAAGATAAGAATTGAAGGCAAAATTATTTTTGTGTGCTTAAATTTATTTATTTTTTAAACTAGGCACGTTTTGTTCTTATTTCAAGCATTATTTTTAAAGCAAACTAGACCTAATTCTTCCCTTAAATGAATGCATCTGGATTTAAAGGGACAGTACACACAAAAAAAAAAAAATGACAGCATTGTTTATTCTCCCTCATTTGATTAAAAACCGATGAGTTTTTTTCTTTTTATGTACACAAAAGGAGATGTTTTACATTTTTTGGCACTTATTGACCTCCATAGAGCTTATATCCTGCTATGGAAGTCAATAAGTGCCAAAAATTTTCCCAAACATCATCTTTTGTGATCAACAGAAGAATCTCAGTGGTTTTAAAACCACATGTGAACAGACACTATGAGGTGAACTCTTCATCTTCACTTCTTTCTGCCAAATATGTTAAACCAATGAGTTTCTTTCTTCTTATGAACACAAAAGGAGATGTTTTACATTTTTGGCACCAATTGACTTCCATAGAAGCTTATTTCCAGCTATGGAAGTAAATAAGTGCCAGCATTTTTAAAAACATTTTCTTTTTTGATCAACAGAAGAAACTTAGTTGTTTAAAACCACATGAGTGAGAATAAACCATTTGATAATGTTTATTGTGTACTGTCTCTTTAAGATGGATTTCAAGTGAATGCAAACAGACACTATGAGGTGAACTCTTCATCTTCACCTAAAGGACACTTCTTTCAGCCAAACATGTTAAACCAATGAATTTCTTTCTTCTTATGAACACAAAAGGATATGTTTTACATTTTTTGGCACTTATTGACTTCCATAGAAGCTGATATCCTGCTATGGAAGTCAATAAGTGCCAGCATTTTTCAAAACATCTTCTTTTGTGATCAACAGAAGAAACTCAGTGGTTTAAAACCACATGCAAACAGACACTATGAGGTGAACTCTTCATCTTCACTTAAATGACACTTTCTTCTGCCAAACATGTTAAACAAATGAGTTTCTTTTTATGAACAGAAAAGGATATGTTTTACTTTTTTGGCACCATTTGACTTCCATAGAAGCTTATATCCTGCTATGGAGGTCAATAAGTGCCAGCATTTTTCAAAACATATTTTGTGTTCAACAGAAGAAAGAAACTCATAGGTTTAAAACCACATGCAAACAGACACTATGAGGTGAACTCTTCATCATCACCTAAAGGAAACTTCTTTCTACCAAATATGTTAAACCAATTAATTTTTTTCTTCCTATGTATACAAAAGGAGATGTTTAAACCTTTTTGGCACCAATTGACTTCCATAGAAGTATATATCCAGCTATGGAAGTCAATAAGTGCCAGCATTTTTTCAAAACATCTTCTTTTGTGTTAATAAGAAGAACAAAACTCAAAGGTTTAAAACCACATGAGTGGAAATAAACAATGAGGTCATGTTTAAGTGATCTGTCCCTTAAAATCCGGATGCATTCATTTTAATTTAATTTTCAGGTGAACTACCCCTTTAAGAACGTAAACACATTAGTACTGGAAAGCAAGACAAATGCACTGAGCTAACAAATAAAACACAATTTCTGCATTGTAGCACGAGGACACACACACACACACACTCATTTGCTTTGCATGAATATGTGTGTGTTTACATGTTCATGCATGCTTTAATACCTCATCAGTGTGTGTTCAGAGAGAAATCGTGATCGCTGGATGAACTTGTCTGTCTCTCCACGGCTCTCAGTGATTTGCATGCCGTTATCTTGCTCTGGATGTCGTGCTTTTTCTCAAAGTAGTCGACCAATGAGGCTTCAGTAAGGAAGGATGCTAAAACCTGCTCGAACGTGATGGACCAATCAGCATCCGGCGCGCTGCCCCGCCTACGCCCTGCCCCTTCTCCGCCTACACAGCCAATCAGAACAGTGTCGTCGGCTATATCTTCACACTGCAACGACCCAGCGCTGACCACAGAGTAGGATGAGACGGAGGTGTCGTCTTTTGCTTCCTCGTCAGATCCATTGGCAGTGGGTGGAGGTGTCTCCATCTGAGCCTCCGCCAGGGCCTTGGACACCAGGGACAGCCCTGATCCGCCCTCCCCAGATGAGTCTTCTTTTTCAGGCTGAGAAGCGTCCGCCGGGGCTTCGGCTTTCTTGCTGCCGTTGTTTGTGAATTTCTTGCCCACCTCTCCGATGCGCAGTAGCAGACTGGCCACGGTGGCGATGCCGTGGTAAAGCTCCTGCTCCAGCGGATCCTCGCTGAACATGTTGTACAGGGTTTTGCACATCTCGATGAACTGCTCCTGAAATGCACAGAAATTAGACCGAATTAGATTTATGTGCTACTTTATATTAAACGGCTCGTAAAGTAAGATTTTCGTAAGCATATTTAAGGAGATTTAAGAAGATCTATAATCTAGTGCGCTCCAAAATTCGCGCTTAGAAGAGCTTGTCACTTCCACCTAAATGAATCAATCACCTCTCGGTTCAGTGTCTTATCAAATCTTCTAACCAATCGGATGCTGATTGTCTCTGACATGCCCTGCCCCCTTCTTCTCATTGGCTTTTCATTTGATGCGCTTAAGGTGAAACACTCTCACTGGCAGAGCTGTGATCAAACAAGGCACTATTGGCTGTTTTTGTAAAACGGGGGAGGAGCTACTATGTCCCGCCCTCTCTCTTCTTGTTTTGGTTGAGATTACATCAAACATCCAATTAAAATGCGCATTTAGGCAATATTATATCACAGATTCATGGAATTGATTATCCATTGGATCCAGAGATATGTTTATTGGGCAATTACACAAATTCAAACCTCCAGCATAATTATGCTGTTAAACTCACTGAAATGTTGCTGACAATAGCTAAAAAATGCATTGCTTTTTTTGCAAGAAAATGAATGAATGAATGTCAGAAACTGGACTCCTCAATGGTGAACATCAGTCACCTGGTTCATCCGGGGCAGATCTTTGATGCTCTTTTTCTTTGGCTCTTTTTCTTTCGCCCACATTCTCAGATAGTATTTATAGTCCTTCGGCTTTTCCTCTGTAAAACACACACGCGAGGCGATGGTGGTGAGACAATAATAACCATCTCAGTAATGAAGAGGAATCATTGATGGTTTGTTTGTGCTTCACCTTTCCTATCGTCTGTGTCTCCGGCTGCTGCCGAGTCTCCAGCCTCCTTCAGCTCTTCACCTGTTCACACATTAATCATGCTTTCATTTAATAAACACCTTCAGCCATAGTAAACCACTGTAAAGTGTCCAGCAGAAGGGCTTCAAGATGCATGCTTATAGACACACACACCCACACACACACACACCACAAAGGTGAGATAAAATCGTGTGAAAGTGTGCAGGTGAAATGATGCAGCCTGGGAAAACACCTGAGCTGACAGCAGAGGCGGAGATGAAAATAAAGAAACACTCAAAAACCCCATCAGAGAAACACAGACACAAACCTGAGGTCACTTCCTGTGCCAGGAAGTCCAGATGAGACAGGAAGGGAGGATCTGGAGTGATGAGATGAGAGAGAGAGCAAGATAGAGAGAGAGAGAGAGAGAGAGAGAGAGAGCAAAAAAGAAAGACAGAATGAGCAAAAGAAAGGAAAGAAGGAAAAGAAAAAATAACAAAAAGAAATATAAATAAAATAGACGTAAAAGGCAAGAAAGAAAAAGCGGAAGACAGAAAAGAAAAAAAAGAGCCAAAGAAAAGAGAAAAGAAAAAAAAGAACAAAAAGTTAAAAAGTCAAGAAAAAAAGAAAAGAGCAAAAAACAAGCAAAGAAAGAAAGAAAGAAAGAAAGAAGCAAAAAGAAAAGAAAAAAATTATGAAAAAGGAAGAAATAAAAAAGAAAGATAAAAAGAAAAGGAAAGATAAAAGCAAAGAAAGAGAAACGGGAAGATAGAAAAGAAAAAGAAAGAGCCAAATGAAAGAGAAAAGAAAATAAAAAGAGAGAAAATTAAAGAAAAAAAGTCAAAAAGAAAGAAAAAAGAAAGAGCAAAAAAGAAGCAAATAAAAAGAAAAACAAAAATAAGAAAGAAAAAGGAGAAGAAAGAAGCAAAGAGAAAAGGAAAAAACATTACGAAAAGAAAAATAAATTAAAAAGAAGAAAGATAAAAAGAAAAGGAAAGATAAAAGGAAAGAAAGAGAAGGGGAAAAGGCGAAAAAAGAGCCGAAGAAAAAAGCAAATAAAAAAGAAGAAAAAAAGAAAGAGTAAAGAAAGAAGCAATGAAAAAAAGAAAAGAAAAGAAAAAGAGAAAATTAAATAAATAAAAAGTCAAAAAGAATAAAAAAAGGAAAAATTAAAAGAAACAAAAAGGAAAAGAAAGAAGCAAAGGAAAACAAAGAAAGAGAAAAGGAAATAAGAATAATATAATATAATAATAAGAAAATATGAAAAGAAAGATAAAAGGTGAGAAAGAAAAAGGGGAAAATACAGGAGAAAAAAAGAAATAAAAGAAAAGGAGAGAAAATCAAATAAATAAAAAGTCAAAAAGAAAGAAAAAAAGAAAAGAAAGGAAAGAGCAAAAAGAAGAAAATAATATGACCGAAAAAAGAAAAGAAAAGAAAAGAAAAGAAAAGAGAAAGTAAAGAAAGAGGCAAAAAGAAAAAGGGAATGGAAAGACATAAAAAACAAAAAAAGGATAAAAGGAAAGAAAAAAGGGGAAAGACAAAAAAGAAAAAGAGCCACAAAAAAGCAAAAAATAAAGAAAAGAAAAAGAGAAAATTAAATAAAGAAAAAAGTCAAAAAAGGAAAGAAAGAAAGAAAGAGCCACAAAAAGAAGCAAAAGAAAAAGGAAACAGATAAAACAACAGAAAGAAAAGAAAAGAGTTAAAAAGAAAATTAAGACAAACAGAAAGAAAAAAAGACAAAAAGAAGAAAGAAAGAAAGAAAGAAAGAAAGAAAGAAAGAAAGAAAGAAAGAAAGAAAGAAAGAAAGAAAGAAAGAAAGAAAGAAAAGAAAGAAAGAAAGAGCAGTATTAGTTAAATAAGAATAAAGGTGTTCTGTAGTTTTCCGTCTGGACTGAACCATTCACAGCAACATGCAGGTGAGATCAGAACAGGCAAACATGTTCATTAGGAAGAAACTATTGAGATTTAAAGAAAGAGCTGAGCAACAATTAAAACTGTTGAGATTCGTTGTTCTGAATAAACTAAATATTCACTCAGTGTTAAAACAAATACAAGCCCAATATCAGCAGAATACGACTCCCCTGAAGAAAAATAAGATTACAGAAACACACCTACAGATAAATATGAACGTACACATGCACTTATACACACCTGAACACTTATATGCACACACGATTATACAGTCAATTTTATATATACATATTTATATATGCCGTGTGCATATGAGTGTTTATGCGTGTGTGTGTATATGTACATGTATACATTTATGTTTGTGCTGTGTGCCCACATTAACGTGTATGTATGTGTGCATATGCATCTGTATATTTATACATATGTGTGTGTGTGTGTATGCACATCTGTGTGTGCGAGGGGTGCATGCATGTGTGAGTATATATTGCATCTATGCATGCTTGTGTTTATAATATAAGTGTGTATATGCATGCTTTTGTGTGTGTTTGTGTTTACCCTGAGGTGTATCGTCATCAGTGAAGAACTGTGTGGCCTCCAGTGCAGACTCTGCTTCCTCTGGACACAACGCTTCAGAAACACAACATCGACTCATTTAAATTACACTCACATACACACCCTCTACACAAACAGGCAAACACACACGTCCTGTCTTCTTCACACATGCAGAACAGGAACAACAAATGTGCTAGTTTTCTCACTTTAGTAAGCCGCATACACACACACACACATTCATAGGTATACACACAAAGAGAGATAAGTGTTTGCTGAGAGTAGTGATCTGGTTTCCTCATGCCGTGCTGTTGTTCACACACACACAGACACACACGCACTTCCTCAATTGATACTAATGAAGCACTAATAAACACTGTCACTGTCATTGTGCGGACTCTGCTGCACTCTCGCTGTGTTCTGTTAAATGAAAGTGTTGTGTGACTGTACACATACCCGGAGGCAGGTGCAGCTTGTAGAGGAGCTTCAATTTCTCCGTCATATCTCCATGATACATCCCACCTGACCCAGAGAAACAAACAAGACGGCTCAGAACTGACGAAGATGCTGAAGTTTATTACTCTTTGTCTCTTCTGCTCATCAAGACTACATTTATTTGATTCAGTGACATCATTATATTATATTAAATTATTATATTAAATTATTATATTAAATTATTATACTATATTATATAATATTATATTATATTATATTATATTATATTATATTACTATATTAATTGAATTTATATTATTATATTATATTATATTAAAAATATATAATATTATATTATATTAAATTTAATTATATTAAAATATATTAAATTATTTTATTATATTATATTAAAATATATTATATTAAATTATATTATATTAAGTTAATTTATATTATTATATTATATTAAAATATATTA
This sequence comes from Danio rerio, assembly GCF_052040795.2. Taxonomy (NCBI): domain Eukaryota; kingdom Metazoa; phylum Chordata; class Actinopteri; order Cypriniformes; family Danionidae; genus Danio; species Danio rerio. The sequence goes on along the minus strand of NC_141034.1, from coordinate 1,666,921 downwards.
TATTGTATTAAATTAAATTAAAATATATTAAATTGTATTATTATATTAATTTAATTTATATTATTATATTAAAATATATTATATTAAATTGAATTATATTAAAATATATTATATTATATGAAAAATATATTATATTAAATTATATTATTATATTAATTTAATTTATATTATTATATTATATTATATTAAAATATATTATACTGTATTAGATTAAACTATATTAAAATATATTATTATATTATATTATATTATATCAAAAAATATTATATTAAATTATAATATTATATTAGTTTAATTTATATTATTATATTATATTAAAATATATTATATTATATTATATTATATTATATTATATTATATTAAATTGAATTATATTATATTATATTATATTATATTATATTATATTATATTATATTATATTATATTATATTATATTATATTATAGGACACTATTAAACTACAGTACATTTTATTATATTACATAATATTATATTACACTACATTATATTATCATTTATTTTATTATATACCCTTACTGTTTATAGTTTCGTTAACCAATGAAGCCACTTATTTGTATTTTCTTTCAGTCAATAATGCACATATTGCACAAAAATCATCTAGATATAATATATATTTTATTGTTTATTTTACTTTCACTTATTTAAATGTCCTTATGTATCTGTGTATGCATGTATGTGTTTCTGCATGTATCTATGCGTTGTATGTATTCTTGTGCGTTTGTTTGTATGTATGTGTAAGTATGCATGTATGTGCATGCGTGTATGTATGCATGTGTATACATATGTAAGTGTGTATGTATGTATGTATGTATGTGTGTGTGCATGTATGAATGTATGTGTAAACGCATGTATGTGTGTACGCATGTGTGTATGCATGCACGTTTGTATGAGTGTATGTATGCGTGTATGCATGCATGTATGTGTGTGTGTGTGTGTGTGCGTGTGTGTGTATTTACCCTTAAGCTCCTGTAAACCACAATTAGTAACTCCTGTGTGTGTGCATACTTGCCGAATAACGCTCATTCTGCTTATTATGATTTTAAACCTGACTGAATGAAATGGGTGTAAGGTATTTTGCTGATGTACGCACTGAGTCCGGTGACGAACTCTTTGAAGTTGATGAGCGAGTCTTTGTTGTGGTCGAGCAGACGGAAGAGGCGGCTGGACAGTGTGTGCGTGTGCAGGCCGCAGCTCCATGGAGCCAGAGCCGAGAAGAGCTGGACGAACTGCCCACAGTCTATGCGGTACTGCTCCAGATACGGCAGACTCGGGTCGTGGCGCTCCGCCGGCGTGCTGCTCGCACCCCAGTAACAACTCATGATGTGCTTCGCCTGGGAAAAACACACACACATATACAGTTGAAGTCAGAATTATTAGCCCACCTGTTTATTTTTTCCCAATTTCTGTTTAACGGAGAGAAGATTCTTTCAACACATTTCTAATCATAATAGTGTTAATAACTCATCTCTAATAACTGATTTCTTTCATCTTTGCCATGATGACAGTAAATAATATTTTTAAATATTTTTTCAAGACACTTCTATACAGCTTAAAGTGACATTTAAAGGCTTAACTAGGTTAATTAGGTTAACTAGGCAGGTTAGGGTAATTAGGCAAGTGATTGTATATAAATTAGTAGCTTAAAGGGGCTAATAATTTTGTCCTTAAAATGGTGTTTAAAAAATTGAAAACTGCTAATATTCAAGCCGAAATAAAACAAATAAGACTTTCTCCAGAAGAAAAAATATTATCAGACATACTGTGAAAATTTCCTTGCTCTGTTAAACATCATTTGGCAAATATTTAAAAAAGAAACACAAATTTAAAGGGGGTGAATAATTCTGACTTCAACTTTACATGCGCACGATTACATACATAATGGCAGCTGGACACGATGACAGCATGCAATATTAGTGTGTGTATGTGTGTATAAACAGTTAAAGTCAAAATGATTAGCCCTACTCTGAAATTAATATTCTTTATATATATATATATATATATATATATATATATATATATATATATATATATATATATATATATATATATATATATATATATATATATATTCACATTAAGGACATTTTTCAAAGTATTTCCTATAACTTATTTTCTTCTGGAAAAATTGTTTGGTCAGACTAAATAGTTACATTTCTTAAAAACATTTTTAACATCAATATCATTAGCTCCCTTTAAATTAATTTGCAATAAAATATTTTTAGAACTCCACTGTATTATATTAATATGTTTTTATTGTGAGTGACATTAAAGTACATTGTAAACTGTATTCAATCATTTTCCTCTGGCTTAGTCCCTTTATTCATTAGTGGTCGCCACAGCAGAATGAACCGCCAACTTATTTAGCATATGTTTTACACAGCGGATGCCCTTCCAGTTGCAACCCAGTACTGGGAAACACCCACACACACACACTCGTTCACACACACTCACATACTAATTTAGTTGATCAGTTCCCCTATAGCGCATGTGTTTGGACTGTGGGGGAAACCGAAGCACCCGGAGGAAACCCACGCCAACACGGGGAGAACATGCAAACACGGAAACGCCAACGGACCCAGCCCGGACTCAAACCAGCGACCTTCTTGCTGTGAGGGGACAGTACTAACCACAGTGCCGCCAATTATAATCTATCATATTTTATTAATATTATAATTAAAATAGATATTAAATTGCAGGAAAAAATAATAAATAAATATGTGGATATAAAATTTGATTTAAACTCTGGAATAATATATAATAAATATATATATAAAAATATATCGTTAGTATTACTTTGATAATTATTGATAAAATATGAAATGAGCACTACATATTTTGGAAAAAATAACATCTTATTATACATACATATTCACTTAATAGATAAATAGCAGTTGCAGCAAGGCTATGCTCATGAAAAACTGTTAAATCAATAATTCTTGCAATTATTATTAATACTTTTTTAATTTTAAGAGTCGGTTATTAGTTATTTAAAAACATTAATTAAATATTTAACATTAAAACTAAACAAAATTTCCTAAATACACTCAGGTACTTTCTTTAAAATATAAATACATAGATAAAAACATTGTCCATTTACATAAAATAATATAAATATTAATTACTTATATTAAATTAATTACATATACTTAATTACTAATAAATAAATAAATGTGTTTTGCCAATTATCTTACCTTGAAAAGTACATAGAGCTCCTCCAGCTCCTCGATGGTAAAAGCAGACTCAGTCATGATCGCTCTCACCTGAACAACACAATCATGCATTATAGCTGATTACAATCGTGATATATAATCTCCTGATGTCCACACACTTACCACACTCCTCTTGGCTGTGTCTTCAAGCGACTGGATGACCTTTAACCTTTGCTTGAACCTCATCTGTTCAATGACGTCAGCGCGCAGACTCCCGAACTTCTGCATTCAGACAAAAACAACACATTGAGTTAAGAAGAGCAACACTGCGGCTGCGTTCCAAATCACATACTTTCCCAGTAGCCGAAAATAAAACAATCGTGTCCCAAATCATAATCCAATTAAATCCAAAGCTGATCTACTACTTCTGGAAGAAATTTAAAAGGGAATATCTGTGCTAATGCTAATGGCTATCACTGGCCAGAGAATATATTTTGTTTTAGAAGTCATTTAGAACTACAAAAGCGGGCAAAAGGTGTTAATAAACTACAAAAATGGTGGACTGGAGAAACCAATTATTAACTGGAGAAGTATAATTGAATGACTTAAATAATATCTGATGTACTGGAACACATTTAAGTCATGTTTTCTGTATTATATTTAATTTGCGACAACAATGTGAACTTCTATAAAGATGTTTACAATGTTAGTTATTAGTTTTTTTATAATTCTATATTTATTTACTCACCTCATAGGACGCTTTAATGAGCTCAAAGACGTCGATCTCAGGTGGAGGGTTGTTGCCACTGGTCAACAGGGCGTGAAGGTGGGGAATGGGTGGAGAAACGGTCTGCTTATTCACAACATTATCCAGATACCTGCAGGACACAAACAGACACAAACTACGGCTGAACAATACCATATTGAGCATCGATATCACAATCCGCAATAGTCACATCACTTACATAATAAATAAACACAGTACAAACAAATATAATATCTCAAAACACACTTTTATTTCGAATGCGATTAATCACGATTACTTACTGCCTAGCACTAATAATGCTTTACTCTGAAACTCCAAGTAAGTCTTAGTGGGATTGCTTATAAATGCTGTGTTTTATTATAAGTTTTTCTGTAGTTTTAAAAAACTCGACTGAAACTGTGAGATAAACGAATAAAAATAAAGACTTTAGATCAATTCATCACTGCGGGACAGAGAAAGCAAAGGTTCTGGAAATGAACAATAAAGTCTGGTGACTAAACTAAACTAAACTAAAAAAAAATTCTAAATATAAAGAATAAAAAACTAAATAAATAAAAATAAATGAATAAATAAATAAATACAAATTTAAATAATAATAATAATAATAATAGTAATATGAAATTAAATAAATTAATAAATAAAATTAAATAATTAAAATAAAATATCAAAAAAATATTAATAAAAATAAGTGAAAAATTAAATAAATAAAATGTAAAAATAAAATAAAACATTTAATATATCTATAAAAATGATAAATATAATAAATAAAATTAAGTGACTAAATAAGTAAATAAATTAAATAAAAAATGAAATATAAAAAATAAAAATAAAAAATAAAATAAAAATAGATTTATGAATAATCAATTGTAAATGTTTATCTTTAATTATGCTGGATGTTTGCAAGATTATTCTAATATATATATATACATATATATATATATATATATATATATATATATATATATATATATATATATATATATATATATATATATATATATATATATATATATGTAATGATTAATCATAATATGATGGAGCTAGGCAGTTCATTCCACTACGTGGCAACCCCTGACAAATCAAAGCCGAATGAAAATGAATGAATGAATGAATGATGAAGCTCTGAAGGGATGCTGTAAAAGTGTAAAGGTAGACAAAAGTCATTCTTTGGTTAATGCTAATGTAAAATTCAAAACTATTAAAATGATAATGTGTCACAATTTGTTTGTTTATGCGATCAACTATATCATGCTTTATTATTTAGTCAGTCTCACCGGCCCAGAATAGTCATGGCTTCTCCTTCATCTGAACAGGACAGCAGTTGATCCATGTTAGCATGTAGCACAGCTAATGACACCTGAAAACAAAACAAAACAAAAGTTAAAGTGATTAGTTATTAGAAATGAAAACTATTATGTTTAAAATGTGTCAAAGAAATCTTCTTACTTAACTCTTAAGAAATATTTGGAAAATAACTTACATTCAAATACATAACATGTACAATTTAAATGAGATGTTTCTGAAATCTAACTGAAGAATTAAGATTAATTAGATCTTTAAGACCTTGATTGATTTTAGATGATAATTACATTCTATTTCTGTAATAAAAATAAAGAAAAATTCCTGTATGTATGTAAAAGAGCTGCTAATGCGCACCTGGAAGATGACTTTGATGCCCTCGTAGAAGAAGCAGTCGACCAGCAGCACAGCGCTGTCGAATGGCATGACGGAGAGGAAGAGTGTGAGGAACCAGGACAGCGAGATGGTGGAGATCACGCCCAGATCCTGCATGTGTTCATACAGCAGCGGCAAACACTCACGCGTCAGCTCCTCAAACACACCCTGATCTACCAGTGCTCCTGATGGGATATAACAGAACAAATCAGAACAGAACAGATCACATCACATCCTATCCTTTCACATCACATCCTATCCCATCACATCTTTTCACATCCCATCCTATTATATTACAACACATCCTATCGCATAGCAAATCACATCACATATCACATTACATCCTATCACATCACATCACATCCTATTACATATCACATCACATCCTATCCCAAAACATCACACCCTATCCTATCACATCACATCATCTTATCACATCCTATCCGACTACATTACATCACATCACATCCTATCACATCACATCTTATCACACCCTATCCTATCACATCCTTCCACTTCACATCCTTTCATATCACATCCTACCACATCATCTTATCACATCCTATTCGATTACATCACATCTTATCACACCCTATGACATATCACATCACATTCTATCCCATTATTTAACATCCTATTATATCACATCCTATCCCATAACATCATATCCTATCCTATCAAATCACATCCTATCATATAACATTACATCCTACCACTTCACATCCTATCACATATTACATCCCATTCTATCCCAAAACTTCACATCACATCACATCCTACCACATCTTCTTATCAAATCCTATCCGATCACATTATATAACATCCTATCACATCACATCTTATTACATCCTATCTGATCACATTACATCACATCCTATCACATCACATCTTATCACACCCTATCCTATCACCTCACAGCTTATCACACCCTATCCTATCACCTCACAGGTTATCACACCCTATCCTATCACCTCACAGCTTATCACACCCTATCCTATCACATTTTATCACATCCCATCCTATCACATCACAACTTATCACACCCTATCCTATCACATCTTATCACGTTACATCACATCCTATTACAATACATCACATCCTATCACTTCACATCCCTATCACATCATATCCTATCCCATAACCTCACATCCTATCCTATCACATCACATCTCATCACATCCTATCCTGTCACATTACATCACATCCTATCACATTATATCACATCACATCCTTCCACTTCACATCCTATCACATCACATCCTATCATATCACATCAAATCCTACCACATCACATCCTATCACATCACATCCTATCATATCACATCAAATCCTACCACATCACATCCTATCCCATACCTTCACATCCTACCAGATCACATTACATCACATCTTATCACATCCTATCCAATCACATCACATCACATATCACATCGCATCCTATCCCGAAACATCACATCCTATAACTTCACATCACATCTTATCACATTACACCACATCTTGTCACATCCTATACCATAACATCACATCCTATCACATCACATCCTATCTCAAAACGTCAGATCCTATCCTATCCTATCACATCACAACCTATCATATCACATCACATCACATCCTATTCTAATCACTTCATATCATATCTACCAAATATTACATCACATAATATTACACATCCATCAAATATCATATCGCATATAATACCATAACTAATCCCAAATGTCATATTGCATATATCTTATTTTTTAACATGGTACATGATGATACATTATATGAGCTATGATATCACATCTCACATATCACATCACATACAGTATGTATATAAAAATATGTATTTATATACAAGTTTTTATATATATATATATATATATATATATATATATATATATATATATATATATATATATATATATATATATATATATATATATTAGAATAATCTTGCAAACATCCACCATAATTAAAGATAAACATTTACAATTGATTATTCATAAATCTATTTTTATTTTATTTTTTATTTTTATTTTACATATCACATCACATACAGTATGTATATAAAAATATATGTATTTATATACAAGTTTTTCATATATATATATATATATATATATATATATATATATATATATATATATATATAATATATATATATATATATATATAATATATATATATATATATATATATATATATAATATATATATATATATATATATATATATATTTCATATATATATATATATATATATATATATATATATATATATATATATATATATATATAATATCAAAAATCATATTATTTATCTCGTATTCATCTCTCATGTTATGATATGTATAATATGTGATGTGATATGATATGTCCTAAGGTATGTGATATGGTACATACATATGATATGATAAAATATGATATACAAAGGCATTCAAAATGAATAGGAAAAAAATACAACAAAAAACCACAACCAAAAAAAAAAAATCAAGATAAAGTAGATGAGATTTGTAACGTACGATACGATAAAAAAATCTTTGCTTAACATCTCTTTAGCATGGGTTTACTTCATTAAAAAAAGATTTGCGAGTGTGTGAATGTGACTGACCTACAACTCGAGTGTTGTAATAGTCGGGCAGCATCCGCTCACACAGCGCCACCAGCAGCCAGAACGCCTCCTCTTCAGTGCAGTACAACAACAACACTGACGTCACGATGTTCATCGCCTGGAGACACACACACAGACACACAAGCACAGAGACATGCAGAGACACAGACAGCCACACAGGGTTAAACTTAGACGTTAATAAGAGACAATTTTTGGATAATTTAATGAATAGTTCAAATAATTCTCTGTAAATTCCAGCTGAAGCTGCATCCCTTCTAGCAACAACCAACAAAAAGAGCGACATTATACAATCCCCGGTTACTCTAGAACTGGCTAATTATTATTATTAATATTTTTTTATTATGTAATTATTACGCATTATTTAATTTTTAAATGATTTTTCAACATGATCTGTAATGTCTGCTGTAATATATGATGGGAAAGGCAGTAAATCATCTCTCTCTCATGTCATCCCTCTTATTGCGTGTTTATAAGTGACACAGGAACACTGTGATGATGACATGTTTAGATAACTGTGGTTTGAGTTTCCAGATATTTTTTGGGGCGACTGTGCGTGTGCGCGCATGTGTGTGTGTGTCTGTTTAAGAGAGCGAGAGAGAGAGAGAGAGAGAGTGTGACTGTGTGTGAATATAAATGCATAACTGCGTGTGTGTGCATAAGTGTGTTTTGTGTGTGTCACATGTCTGTTTGTGTATGTGACTGAGTGTGTGCATGTCTATTCATTTGAGAGTGTATGTTTTTCTGTGTGTGTGCGTGTGTGTGTGAGCGCATGTATGTTTGTGCATTATTGAGAGTGCATGTCTGTGTGTGTGATTGTGTGACTGCATTAGTGTGTATGAATGTGAATGTGTGTCTGTGTGTGACTGCGTGAATGTGTGAGTGTTACGGTGTGTGTATATAAGTGTGACTGTGTGTCTGTCTGTGTATGTGTGCGTAAGTGTGTGAGTTACAATGTCCGTGTATGTGACTTTGGGTGCGTGCATGTGAGAGTGTATGCGTGTCTATCCATTTGAGAGGGTATGTCTGTCTGTGTGCGTGTGAGTGTGTGTGCGTGCATGTATGTTTGTGCATTAGTGAGAGTGCATGTCTGTGTGTGTGATTGTGTGACTGCATTAGTGTGTGTATTAATGTGAATGTGTGTCTGTGTGACTGCATAAATGTGTGAGAGTTAGAGTGTGTATAAGTGTGCGTGTGTGTGACTGTGCGTAAGTGTGTTTTGTGTGTGAGTTACAATGTCTGCGTATGTGAATTTGCGTGCGTGCGTGCATGTGAGTGTATGTGTGTGTGTCTATCCATTTGAGTGTGTATGTCTGTCTGTCTGTGTGTGTGTGTGTGTGTGTGCGCATGTGAGAATGTTTATTTGTGCACACGTGAGAGTGCACGTGTGTGTGCACGTGTGTGTGTGTGTGTGTGTGTTTGTGTGTGTGTGTGAGATTGTGGGACTGCATTAGTATGTGTGTATGCACATGATTGTGTGTGCGTGTGCATGTTAGAGTGTATGTCTGTGTGTGTGAGCCTATATCTGTGTGTTTGTGTGTGTTTGTGTGTGTGTGTGTGTGTGTGTGCGCATGTGAGAATGTTTATTTGTGCACATGTGAGAGTGCATGTCTGTGTGTGTGCATGTCTGTGTGTGTGCACGTGTGTGTGTGTGTGTGTGTGTGTGTGTGTGATTGTGGGACTAAATTAGTATGTGTGTATGCACATGATTGTGTGTGCGTGTGCATGTTAGAGTGTATGTCTGTGTGTGTGAGCCTATATCTGTGTGCTTGTGTGTGTTTGTGTGTGTGTGTGTGTGTGTGTGTGTGTGCGCATGTGAGAATGTTTATTTGTGCACATGTGAGAGTGCATGTCTGTGTGTGTGCATGTGTGTGTGTGTGTGATTGTGGGACTAAATTAGTATGTGTGTATGCACATGATTGTGTGTGTGTGTGTGCATGTTAGAGTGTATGTCTGTGTGTGTGAGCCTATATCTGTGTTTTTGTGTGTGTGTGTGTGCGCATGTGAGAATGTTTATTTGTGCACACGAGAGAGTGCACGAGTGTGTGCACGTGTGTGTGCACGTGTGTGTGTGTGTGTGTGTGTGTGATTGTGGGACTGCATTAGTATGTGTGTATGAACATGATTGTGTGTGCGTGTGCATGTTAGAGTGTATGTCTGTGTGTGTGAGCCTATATCTGTGTGTTTGTGTGTGTGTGTGTGTTTGTGTGTGTTTGTGTGTGTGTGTGTGTGTGTGTGTGTGTGTGTGTGTGTGTGTGCACCTGGCAGTATCCAATGCCGGGGTTTCTGTAAGCGTAAGCTGTCAGCACTCGTCTGAGCGCAGCGATGCCCGTCTCGTTCTGGAAAGCGTGGTGCTCCGGCATGGAGCGGTGCAGGTCTCGCTCGATCTCTTCTGTCGCTAGGGTGCATCTCCCCATCGCCTGCTCCACCAGGTTGCCGTAGTAACCGGGGTGTGTGGCCATCTCATTCTGAGCTCCTGGGAAACAGAGGAAAACACGCAATGACATTACATGACAGGAAACAGCATCCATCTCCAGAACAGCTGACAGTCTGTTTCTGCTCGGAGTGTGTGACTTCTCACACTGTTGTGTAAACATGATCTCTGACAGTCACACACACTCAGCAGGAATCACTCAACACAGACACTCACATGCTACATTGCAGCTTAAAAATGTAAGGAAAACAAGTGGAACTGTGTTTTGTTTTTCAGCTGTGTGCTGTATATTGTGATGTACAGCGGGGAAAGTATGTGTATTCGTTGTTTTCCTGGGTGTAATATTTCTAAAGCAGCTGCTGACATGGAAATGAACCAGCTTTTAGTTAAAACTCAAACAATACAAACACAGAAATGAAACAAAACAAATCTGAGTAATGAGTTGTGTGTAATAACAGTGAAATGACAGAAGGAGAAAGAGCTCATCTGCTGAAACATGTTTAATACTTTCAATAAAAGGCTTTATTGGTGCCGCAGCTGAAAGACACATCTCATATGGAGAGTGAAGTCACATGCATTGCTCAAATTTCAGACTTCAACTCAGTGTCAAAATCTTGGTGGTTCTGTGGGTCCCGTCTCCCAAATCTGAGCTTTATTCTGTATTTTCTATTGGATTCGGATCAGGTGATTGGCTGGGCCATTCTACAGCTTGATTTTCTTTCTCTGAAAGAATCTGAGGCCGTACTCACACTAGGTACAGTTGCCTCGAACCGGGCCAAAGCACGCTTGTCCCCCCTCCCGTCTCCCCCGACGGCCCGCGCTCACACCATATCGGGCCTTGGCACGCTTACGTCATCGCTGCTGCTCTGTTCAGTGAGAAGCGCTCTCTATGGCAAGCCTTTTTAGCATTTAAATCTTTGTTCTGACTACATAAATAGATTTAGAGATATCTCTAATTATATTTTGACTAGTCATAATTACAATTCCACTACTCAGAATGACAATTAGAGATATCTGCAATTACAATTGTACTAGTACGAAATCAGATTGGAGATATCTGCAAATATATAATGACTAGTCACGTTCCTCCATTGACTTCCATTAAAAAATATTTGCAGATATCTCTAACTGAGTTTTGATTAGTCACAATTGTAATTAGAGATATCTCCAAATGAATTTTGACTATATAGACTATTATACTATATTGAGATAGAAAAAAATAGGACCCGGAGGAAACCCACGCGAAGGCAGGGAGAACATGCAAACTACACACAGAAACACCAACTGAGCCGAGGTTCGAACCAGCAACCCAGCGACCTTCTTGCTGTGAGGCGACAGCACTACCTGCTGCGCCACTGCCTCGCCCCGCCTACTGTTTTCTTTTTTCAGTTCAACGTGTGTGTGTGTGTGTGTATGCGTGAGTACGAGTGTGTGTGAGATCACCTGAGAACAGTAGCCACAGTTCTCCTCTGAGACTCTCTGGAATGCCGTTGAGCACCAGTTCTCTGGTTTTAGACGTGCGGTACATACACACTCCACGGCCAAACTCAAAGAAATGGATCTTCCACGATTCCTCCTTCATCCTCTCTCTCGTCTGAGCAGTGGAAAGAGCAAGATCAACACAAAACCAAAAGAAACACCAACAAAACATAACACTACAAACATACACACACACACACACACACACACACACTTGTGTACATGTGAAAATATACAAAACAATAGTATTTACATATAGTGGAAGGCACAATTATTATCCTGTAAAATCTTTATTATTTTTCATATCTATAGCAAGTGATGCTTAGGTCAATATTATAACACCCCTTTTTTTCGATTGTCTACAGAACAAACCACTGTTGACCAATGATTTGCATAATTACCCTAACTTGCCTAATTAACCTAGTTAAGTCTTGATATGTCCCTTTAAGCTGATATAATAGTGTCTTATGCAGGCGTATGAGGTGTGCGTCTCACCACTTTGGGCCCGAGCTCCTCTGGGACGTCCTGCTGGTAGATCTGCAGGAGCCCCTTCCTGGCGGTGGGCAGGCTGGGGCTGTAGTGCTGCATCTGGGCTGATTCTGAGAGGCTGAGCACTGGAGGAGACGGAGGCGTGCTGGGACTGGGGTTCTCCTGCAGAGAGAGAACCAGGAGAAAAGCAGGTTATATGCATTACCATGTGCTGATATCAAGGCAATGTACATATATTAAAGTGAAGGCAGACTCACGGACTGAAGGACTCCACAGGGCCCGTCCGGCGTGCGCTGCAGGAAGTCAGAAATTCGCTGAACCAGGAAGTCTCGGTCTTTGAGGTTTGCAAACAGGAAGGTCATCTTGTTTTTAGTGCTGATGGACAGTGGACTGGGCAGAACGCTGCTGCTGTCCGCTTTCTCCACGATCGTCACCTGAACAGAGTTGGTTTGGGGTAGGCTTTGTTTTTTCTTGTTCAGATCTTTTTATGGACATTTTACTTAATAAAACAACAATTTCTAAGAGATTTGAGAATAGAGACACATTAGCCGCATTTCCACAGTCGGGCCAGTGCGAGCCAGGGCTTTTTTTTGGGCCGGGTTAGTCGCCAGGGAGTAGCAGAGGTGGCATTAGACTTTCTCATTGTCCGTCATTTTGACGGAGAGGGTTGTAAAATTTCCGTCATAACTTATTATTGATTGTAATTTAATTTGCAGACTTTCTGATCACTTTTTTCATTCATATTTCAACCACTTAAACTCCGGGTCCGTGACGTCATCGACTTTCGCTTTCAGATTTAAAGGGCTGGCATTGCACCAGACCCCCGTAAGTGTTGTCATTTGAAAGTGTAGAATCTATATTTTATGCACACATGCATCACTTTGGTTTTTATTCTACTGTATAAAAGTTATTTACACTTAAATACACAGTGTTTTGGATACCCGAGCTGGGTATTGAACATTGGTTCATTTTAATATTTTTTTATAGGACACATGTACAAGTTATAGCTCAAATGAAAGCTCTTGCTGGTGCTCATACGGTTTTAGCATTATTTTTACTGACTTATATTCACATATCAAACAGTTGCCAGATGAATCTCTGTGTTTCCATGGCGCTGAAGTGAAAACAATACATTCATGATCAGTAAGCAGCCCCAGATAGCACAGACAGCTCATCTCTTACCTTATGCTGTGCGCTTCAGGGTCATTCTCCTCTGTTTTTGAGGTGATGTGCATAAGTAATCCTTTTATATGTCTGACGAGCTCCAAACACAGTGAATTATGATTGATCAAACAAAAGAATCGTGAAATATGAAAACAATGATCGCTCCCTGTGGCTTGTACAGCACCTCTCATCAGTTGGAATGCAATAACTTTTGCATAGATTATGGTGGAGACATGTTTCTTTTTTCCTATGATTACAGACATGTGCAGGAACCACCAAAATTATTTACAGCACGCTAGACCACAGGTGTTTATTATAACACAGATAGCATATACAGATAATTTAAACACTTTCAATAGTGTTTTATTAAAATTCAAAGGGTTTTATTTAAAATGATGCCAAATGTTTGCATTTACACCTCTGCATGTGGATTTGGGAAGCATTTAAATTTGGGTAGGCAAAATCCAGGCGGAAATCCCAAAATAGCAGCAGAGTTAAAGTGGTTAATAATGAAATTGCACAACGAGCATATAGGCTAAATTATTTATTTATTTATTTGACAAATGAACAAAAACTCCTATCTGCCCTAACTCATATCTTCCTCCTGCGTCAATCCGAACTGGGTGCTTGCCTGTGCGTAATCAAACGCATCAAGGGAGACTGTCTTTGCCTCGGAAAATCGACTTCTTGTGACCAAAGACCGGATTTACTAGCGCCACTTCAGCCAGCGTTTTGTAGTTAGGAAATATTTCTCATAAGGCCATGATCAGAAAGTTTGCTGGATTCTCTGAATGTGGGATTTCCTGATCTTGCAAGCACTCGTTTCACCGGGAAAAAATACTGCAGCACGCGCAGCTATTATCTTAGTGCCCCACTGCATCATTTATATTTATATATATATACATATATATATATATATATATATATATATATATATATATATATATATATATATATATATATATATATATATATATATATATATATATATATATACATATATATATATATATATATATATATATATATATATATATTACGCACATTCCTAATCTGTTTTACATCATATCATCATGTACACATACATAAGCAAATAAAAGTAGATACAAGCTCCCTTATATGTTCATTCATCTATTGTACATAGATGTAAAACTGATCACAACAGGCTTTAAAAATATAAAATAAAGTAGTAAAATTAAATAGATAAACATTTAAAGGGCACCTATGGTGAAAAATCTACTTTTCAAGCTATTTGGACAAACATATGTGTATATATAGTGTATAGACCATCATATTGAGCTGATACAAACACACCCAGTCCTTTTTTTTCAATTTAACAACATAAAAACGGTGGACTAATTAGTGCGGTTTTTAGACCGACCGCAACTTTAAGTAGGTGTGCGATCCCCCCGCCTACGAATTGATTGACAGCTGCGCACATTAACATGTTCCGGTAGTCACGTGTATATCTCCACAAGACCAGGCAGACATACGCAAAGCAAACGGGAATAAAAGCTCTGTTCTGTTCGCTAGGATCAGCAATCATCATCAAATGTGATTAAGAGTAAGTTTCACAAGTTTAAAGTGTTTTAAAACAGTGCACGTGTGTAATTAATTACAGCGTTTTACTTCAGCTTTACTTCATCAGCACAGCCTATGTCAGAACAATTATAAAAGAAGACGCTTCAATCCCGGCTTGTGGAAGTTAAATCAGGTTTATTGTGTACATTAGCATAACAGATATCCACACAGCAGTGGAGGTTAGCCTGTATCCTGTCACATGTGCGTGCAAAAACAGTGCTAAGCTAAGCGCACTCTGTCTGTCTGCCTGCCTGCCTGCCTGTCTATGTGTGTGTGTGTGTGCGTGAACTTTGTAACGATGTTGCATGTGACTCATCAATGCAACTTCACAATACTGATTAGTAAAGGTTAGTTCTTACTGTAGTATTTCTCACAAACGCTACGTGAGACCTTCTTCCTTAAAGTCTGTCTGTTGTCTGACGCAGCCAAGGGAGGAGATTAAAGCACGCGGGAAGGCACGTAGAAACAATGGGCGGGAAAGACTCGTCTTAAAGGCGCAGTACAACAAAACCACCCCTGCTGGAAATCAGTAACAGCATCTTGTAAAAGGTATAATGAAAAATCTGATGGGTGTTTTGAGCTGAAACTTTACATACACATTCGCAAAAGACTTGTATTAAATCTGAAAAAATGGGTAACCTAGGTGCCCTTTAAATAAAATGAATGGTAAAAAAAAAAATGTGGGAAACAAAAAATCAAAAGTCAAAATGCAAATATTAAGTTTGGATCCCTTTTTTCTGAATAAGTCAGCACTGGCTGGCAAATAAAATTACATTTTTGACTGCAATGTTTGGTGGAGTACCGAATCATCTATTTGTTTCTTTGTGTGCTCCTCTGTCTGTCTGTCTGCATACCTCTCTGAGTGGAATGATGAGCTGACACAGGTCCTCTTCTCGACTGGTGAAACAGATGTAGTTGTTGGACACAAACATCTGCCCGACGACGTGCATCTTGGCGAAGGGTGTCCAGAGTGTGCAGTCGGTGTGTCCGTCCAGACGCTCGTCCTGCGTCAGCCGGAACAGAGCCCTGTAGCGCTCATTCTTCGCTCGGGCATCCAGATCCCTGAAGAAAGAAAAAACATTTGAAAAATAAACTAGGTGGCTCAGTGGTTAGCAGAGTGGCCTCACATTAAGAAGGTTGCTGGTTCGAGTCCCAACTGGGTCAGTTGGTGTTTGCATGTTCCACCAGTGTTGTGGTGTGGGTTTCTTACAGAGTTCAAAGTCATGCAGTGTAGGTGTGGTTATAATGGAAGTCAATGGGGCAGAAACAGCCACTAGCATAACAAAAGGGTAATACATTTGCCCAGAGTGTATTGCTGAATTTTTAACAAATGAACAAGTCAAAAGAAGATGTCACCAAAAATCATTAAATTTGCTGAAACAGAGAAATTTGTGGCCAAATTAAGACTCAAAATCACCCCAGAGTATATCAAAACACAAGGGTTAAGAGTAGACTTTCTTTTTCTGTGATTTGCTGACCTTTTCAGTGCAGAGACGTTCTTGAGGGTCTTGTTAGCGGGTTTGGGCAGTGAGCGGTCTGCTGCGAAGCTCTCATTGTCCAGAAGCTGCCTCATGGCGATGTTCGCCAGCTGCTCCATCAGCTTGAAGGTCTCGTTGATGTTGAGGAACATGGAGAAGAAATGCTCAGTGTCTCGAGTGCTCACGCGGATGCTCTCCGGGAACACCAGCGTGGCGTTCTTATCAAGCTGAGTGACGTCCGTCCACTGCACCACCAGAGACACTGCAGCAGGACAGCGTTCAAACAGAGCAAACAAAACAGAAACCAATGAAAACTAATGAATTGACAACAAACCGAAGCAAAGCAAAAACACAAAACAAAATGACAACAAAGCAAAGCAAAAGACAAAACGACAACAAAACAAAAACTAAATGAAAAGAAAACAAAACAAAGAACAAAACAAAAAAACAAAACAAAAACTATATGACATGGCAACAAAACAAAGAACAAAACGAAATGACAACAAAAAAAAGCAAAGCACAAACAAAACAACAAAAAACAAAACAAAACAAAAAACAAAGCAACAGCAAAGCAAGGCAAAAAAACAAACAAAACAAAAACTAAATGAAATGACAACAAAACAAAAAACAAAACTATAAACAAAACAAAAAACGACAACAAAGCAAAACAAAAAACTAAATGACAACAAAAACTAAACAAAACAAAAAACAAAGCAACAAAGCAAAACAAAAAACTAAATGACAACAAAAACTAAACAAAACAAAAAAACTGACAACAAAGCAAAGCAAAAAACCAAACAAAAAATTAAATGACTACAAAGCAAAGAACAAAACAAAAAACAAAACAACAAAAAACAAAGCGACAACAAAGCAAAAAAACAAAACAAAGCATAGCAAAAAACAAAACAAAACAACATAAACAAAGCGACAGCAAAGCAAAATCAAAACACGTAAACAAAGCGACTACAAAGCAAAAAACAAAGCAAGCACAAAACAAAACAAAAAAACAAAACAAAACAAAAACAAAGTAACAACAAAGCAAAGCAAAAAACAAAACAAAACTAAAGTAAATAAAACAAAAGACAAAGTGACAAAAAAGCAAAAAACAAAATGACAACCAAGCAAAGCAAAAAAACAAATCAAAAACTAAATGAAATGACAACAAAAGAAAGCACAAAACAAAACCAAACAAAACCCAGAACTAAATGATAAAAAGCAAAGAACAAAAAGCAAAACAAAGCAAAACAAAAGCAAAATAAAACAAAACACAACACAACACAACACAACACAACACAAAACAAAAACTAAACACAAAACAACAAAACAAAAAACAACAAAAGCAAAACAAAACAAAAAGCAAAACAAAGCAAAAACAAAGCACAAAACAAAGCAAAACAAAAGCAAAGCCAAACAAAAAAGCAAAACAAAACAAAAAGCAAAACAAAGGAAAGCACAAAACAAAGCGAAAAACAAAGCAAAACAAAACAAAAGCAAAGCAGAGCAAAGCAAAGCAAAGCAAAGCAAAACCAAAACACAAAACAAAACAGCAACAAAAGCTAAACAAAGCAAAAAGCAAAAAAGCAAAGCACAAAACAAAGCAAAACAAAAAACAAAACAAAAAAGCAACAAAAACAAAACAAACAAACAAAAAAACAAAACATAAATGTGTGTGTTCCTCACCCTCTTTGCCCAGCAGGAATGAGTAGAAACACAGGTGGTTTACGGACAGGTAAATCCAGCCCTGCCGTGGGACCCGGCCTTTCCAGTAGCTGCAAGGGTAATAGTTGACCAGCTTCTCCTCCTCTGGCATCCCGAACAGCTTCCGCATCTTCAGCTCCGCCTCACGAAACTTCCCAGGATCCTCGTCCTCCTGGGGTTTCCCGCCTTTATTCTCCTCAGCGATGATGCCCTGTGGAGAAGAAGAGCAGATGAACGAATAAAATAATGAGCGAGAAATTCACTGGCATATGACAACAGCCAATCAGAATGAAGCATTCAACAGACCTGCGGTATAACAGATAATAAAAATGTGTGACCTGTATTTTGCCCTTAACAAAGGTAGTGATGTCATCATCGTTGTCAAAGATGGACAGAGTCTGCAAAAGATTCGCCTCAAGCCACTCCCAGTGTTCAGTGATCTCCTTACGGGATGAGCCTGTGAAACACACACACAAATACTCACCCAATTAGACACACAAACACACACACACACACACACACACACACACACACACACATAGACAGAAGCACACACATACACAGATACAGACAGAAACACACACACAGATGTGCACAAAGAGATACAAATACACACATAGATACCACAGACAGAGATAGACTCACACAGACATGCAACCATAGACACCCACATATAGAAACAGAGACATATACATACATATACACAGACAGACACACACACAGACAGACACACATTCACAAACACACATCAGAGCAGTGCTGATAACGGTGTCAGTCAAACTCAGGACGGCTGGTTAAAGGTCAGCTGATGTTTATTCATGAGATATGCAGAATGCTAATGTGGGCCAAGTGACTCCTCTCAGCCAATCACATTACAGATGTTCATCTCAGAAACAGATGCAGGTCAAGCCAAAACATCAAGAGAGGCTCTGTGTATGTGTGTATGTGTGTGTGTGCGTGTGTCCTCTGTCACATGACTAAACAAACCCAGACAAATCAATTTGTCTGGAGAAAAACAATTCCTCTGTTATTTAGACGAAGCACTCTAGCTGATCTAAAATGCACAGTGTGCAGAGCGGAAAACGCAAAATAAAGAAAGAAAGAAGTGATTTTCATATTTACTTTGACTTTTTTTATTGCAGACGAAAGATCAAACATTATTTCATGTGTTCTTCATTAATTTTATTGTTTGTTTGTTTTATATATATACATATCTATATATCTATATATATATATATATATATATATATATATATATATATATATATATATATATATATATATATATACAAGCACTAATAAAATCTGTGTATGATTGATATTGTTACTGAACACAAACCACAGGCGATGTTCCAGAATATCTGAGACTCTCCCGTCTGATGCAGAATCCTGTATGGAGCCACACGAGCACTGGAGTCCAGAACCACATCCAGAGTCCCAACCAGCAGCCCTGTGGAGGCAAATACACCACAGTCAATAACAGAGTCCCAACCACTAGACCAGGGGTCCGTTCTCGACATATGAAAGTGTAAAGCCTGCAGCCCACAACAAATGTGGAAAGCTATTCATTCATTCATTCATTCATTCATTCATTTTCTTTTCGGCTTAGTCCCTTTATTATTTCGGGATCGCCACAGCGGAATGAACCGCCAACTTATCCAGCAAGTTTTTAAGCAACGAATGCACTTCCAGCCGCAACCCATCTCTGGGAAACATCCACACACACACTCATACACTTCGGACAATTTAGCCTACCCAATTCACCTGTACCGCATGTGTTTGGACTGTGGGGGAAACCGGAGCACCCGGAGGAAACCCACGCGAACGCAGTGAGAACATGCAAACTCCACACAGAAACGCCAACTGAGGTGGAAAGTTATTGCGTGTCATATTTAACAAACTGTTTACTACCAATTTCACGTAATTTTGCTCACATGGAGAATTGAATATTAATCAGATGATGTCATCACGCTGCTGTGCCGTCAGCCAATCACTGCATTGCTGATCATGATTTCGAGGATCATGATAGATCTGTCCTTCACAACACAGCCAGTGATCTCAGATCAGCTCATCCAGACATTTAAATCTAATTCGCTAACTTGTTTGAAGAACCAAATTAGCCAGAGATCAGTTATCAAGATCAACAGATCCAGGATCTGCCAAATCATCTTAGATTATTTAAGCGAGGTACAAAGAACGAACCCCTAGAGAGGAAAACACACAACACAGTCAACACACACTCACAGTGAGGAAAACAGCACAGTCAATAATACACACACACACACACACACACACACACACACATCTAGAATCCCAACCAGCAGACCTAAAGTGAAAAGTAAGTGGAAAACACTGCACAGCAACAACACACACACACACACACACACACACACACACACACACACACACACAACTGGAGAGGAATTCGAGACATGTCATGCTGTTTGTCACACACGTCTTGACTTCCTCCTCCTGTGTGTGTGTGTGTGTGTCACATGATCAGTTAATGTGTGATTCTGACAGCGACACACACATTAACCAGCAGATTCTTCCAAAATAAGAAACCCTGCCATTATCAAAAGGAATAATTATTATCATTATTATTACACGCCCATGACATCATCCCCATGATGACTCTCACACAGCAGAACAAGTGTATGACGACACTTCTAATGCAATAGAGTTAATATTTGGGTTCAGAGGTGAATGCAGTCATTCTGCTGTCATGTGAGACACACGTACTAAATAAAAAAGCCTGTTTCTGCCAGTCTGTTTGTGTCCGAGTGTCAGAGACACAGCTATTTCTCTGGAGGAAACACACGCTTGTTTATTCCCATGATGCATCTGGGACAGGCTGTTTATGCGTTTAATTATTGAAGTGAGCACCCGGAGGAAACCCACGCCAACACAGGGAGAACATGCAAACTCCACACAGAAATGCCAACTGACCCAGCCTGGACTCAAACCAGTGACCTCACTACTAACCACTGAGCTGCCCCAGTTATTTATTTAGACTTAGTTTAAAATAATTAATTATTTTATTTACTTATTACATTTATTTGTTTATTTTTTTATATAATTTATGAAAAATGTAATTAATTAATATATTATAATTAATTTTAAAATGTTAAATGTGTTAACATTTTTTAATAAATGTAAATTAATTAATTAATTAATGTTAATACATTTAATATTTTAAAATCAATTAAAATATATTAATTAATTAATGGTAATGCGTTTAATATTTTAAAATAAATTAGAATAAATTAATTAATTATTGTTAATTAATGTTAATACATTTAATATTTTAAAATACATTAGAATTAATTAATTAACTAATTAATTAAGAATAAATTAGTTAATTTATTCATTCATTGATTAATCACAGCACTTCTGAAGGATAAAAGCAGCAAATTAATTCACCATGTAGGAGAAAATCTGAAAAACAATGAGTGTGGCAGTCTTAAATCTTTGCTCTTTTTATAAATAAATAAATTAGTAAATAAGTTAAAGAGTATGCAATTAAATAAGTAAATAAATAAATAAATAAAGTGCATAGCATTAATTGAAAATATGTTTTATCCATTTCTCAGTAAGTAAAGAAAATAACATGACAGTTGTCCCTCATTCATCAGGGGTCGCCACAGCAGAATGAACCGCCAACTATTCCAGCATGTTTTACACAATGGATGCCTTCCAGCAGCAACCCAGTACTGGGTAACACCCAAACACACTCATTAACACACACTCGTACACTAAGGACAATTTAGTCGAGCAATTCTCCTATAGCGCATGTGTTTGGAGAACATGCAAACTCCACACAGAAAAGTCAAATGACCCAGCTGGGACTTGAACCTGCGACCTTCTCGCTGTGAGGCCACTGTGTTGCCCCTTATTTTCTGCTATGATTTTTCTTTATTTATTTTACATCAAAATGGCACTGTTGTTATTATAGTTATTTAGATTATAGTTATATATTTATTTTATTATATTATATTATAGAGCAAGTGTTATAGCAGATTTGCTGATTTTCAACACCTCTCCAAAGGGAGGCTTGATTTTGAATTATTTGAATTTTTACAAATACAATATTTAAAATTAAAATACAAAAAAGTAACAAGAATAATACATTTTAAAAATACATATACACAGCATTATAATTCTTGACTACTGCTAATCGCATCCTAACAAAATAAAAGTTTGTTTTGACATAATAGATGTTTGTGTACTGTTTATAAAATATTAAGCGTGCTAAACAATATAGGTACATGAAAAAAATACAAGTTGTGCCTGAACAAATGTGAGAATAACACCGTCAGCATCAATGAATGAAGAGATGCAAGCTAAACAAAACGGGTAATGAACCAGTAGCAAAATAAACACCACTTCACCGTATTGGGATGAATTTGGTTTTTAACACATACGGATTTTTTTCCTTAATAATATAATCTCAGAAATGTGTTCTTGCTAATGCCAAACAGTGAAATCATATGATCAGCCAGTCAAAGTACAACAGTTCACAGTCAGTTAAATAGTGCTGATGTTGTTATGAAGATATGCTCGCAGGCGATTTCAGACGGAAAATCCAAATATTATTAAGCGTGGTAAACAATATATAGGTATATAAAATATACAAGATGTTCCTGAACAAATGTGCGAACATAAAACCAACTTTTACCTCAATAACAAACGCCTACCACATAAATATGTCAGACGTAAATAAAGTCATGACGCAAACACCGTCAGCATCAATGAAGAGATGCAACCCAGTTACAATGAACCAGCAGCAAAATTAACAACAGTTGACTGTGCTCTGTTTAAGCGCCACACATATGCACGGATGGGTGGTGTTTATGTGAGGGTTATATGTTTATTATTATTATTATTATTACCCGTGATGCCTCCTCCGCGCCCGTGTCCCTTCCTCCTCTGCAGGATGAAGTATGGATTCGCGCGCTCGCTCACCCACAGCGCGTTGGCTAATAACACCTCCTCTGGCGTGATCCACATGGCTGACGGACACTTTTACTCTCTTACTGCGGTAAATGTCTGCGTTTTACTCATGCCAGAACGGACAACGCTCAGCTGATGTTTGCCTGCATGAGCCGCCCAACTCACTGCGGGCGAAACCAGCCACCGTGGAGCCAAAATGGCCGGAGCAGGTGAAACGTCAAAATAAAAGTCGCTACTAACACTAATAATAACGGTTATTATGATTATTATTTGCTTATGATGATCCTTTTTTTATTAAAACACAGTGTATTTTTTACATAAACAGTTAATTCTTTTAATAGACCGTTCACCCCATAATTAAATGTCATTATTTACTCACCTTTCACTTGTCACAAATTCAATTTCGGCATCTGCTCAATACAAAAGAAGATATTTTGAAGAATGTTACCATAGATTTTGTTTTTCCTACTACTGATGTCAAATGTTACCGGTGTCCAACAGAAGAAACTAAGCAGAAGAGCAAGAAATAAAGGTTTGTAACAACTTGACGCTCTGCAAGCGTTAATAAAAGGTTTACTTTTGGGTGAACTGCCCCTTTAAAATGTTAATTCAGTGGGTTTGATTAAATTAGTTTTTGCGTGTGAGTTTTGTGCTTTGTTTATAGTGTGCTGGAAGTTGTATTGACATCCCTACATTTAATCAATAATAAATAAATCAATTATTGGTTGCAGGTTTTGTATTTAATTTAATACAATAACGTGTTACCTTTGTTAAACCACATTGTATATACAAAGATGGTCGCTTTTTATCATCTTATTTTGTCGTCTTTGTGAACAAGACTTTTAAAAACAGGTTATTTTGTCTACTAAAAGTGTTGAATTTGATGTTGTGTTGAGTATTTATCGGTAATACTCTTATAATGCCCACTTTGTGGCAGTATTACTCAATTAAATAAAAAAGCAATACGTTTTTATCTGCTTAAACAAATTTAGTTTGACTATATATTCGTTTATGTAAGTATTTTAATAACTACAGGTCAGAATAATTATTTAGTTTTTACATGTAAATCTTTGACACTTCATTTGCTTTGCTAAAAAAATTAAGTTTTGATTAACATGTATTATTATATAGAAACAAACCCCTAAACAAATAATTATATCCGCAAATACTTTTGTATTAAATTATTATAATTTTTTTATGTAATCATTTATTTACATATATCAGCAAGGAAAACATTTTTTAACAGCACAAAATTATTGAAGCACATTTTTTATACAGCATATTGTATTACATTTACAGTTCCTGCATCTTACTAGTACAAATGAAAGGTTTGGTTTCAATAACATTTTAAACAAAAGGTCTGCCTGAAATCAATATTCACAATCTTTATTTGGCTACCGCATATCGTTAATCCTAATTAATTTATGCAAGTTAATCCAGTAAAATAAAAACAGTTTGTAAAATCTGGCCATCTGCTTCTGCTCCAGAACGGCTGTCCTTCTGATTGGCTGAAATGTGCTTAGCCACGCCCCTTCAACCGTTAGTTTGCTGTGAGTGAAAGATCAGAAGAGGGGCTCAATAATAAAACCCCGCCCCTTCTCAATATTCCATTTCAGTTAGAAATGCATCATTATCAGTGTGCAAATTACGCTGATGAGCAACTTTATGTTAATGTTAGTTCGTGTGATACATTCTTCACTGAATTTAATTTATGTATTTATTTAAATTATATCTACATTTATTATTAAAACCTATTAAGGTTTATTTAGTGTTAAATAAGTTTATTTAGGGATATTTAGTGACGTAAGTAACCTCTGAATGACATTTCACATGTTACTGTAGGTCAAACTATACATCTAATTTGTCTGCTTTTAGGCTACATGTAAAAACAAACATTTATTTTATGAGAAAACAGTCTTGTGAACACTTACAATGTCTATCGGTGCTGTAAATCTGCAGTTTCAGACTGTTGAATGATTTCTTGCATAGACTGATTGGTGCAATTGTGCATTCACAATGGTATGATCCATTATAGGGGTAGTCAAATGTATATTTATATGATCTATGATTTTAATTATTAACATTTATTATTTAAAACACAGATCTAAGCTAACTATTTCTCACTATTAAAGCACTGACCCACCATACATCTAATTTTGACGTCCATCACAGGGGATCAAGCATTAATTAATGTAGTCAATCCCTCCCAACCCCCCCTGTATTTCATCATCATACTGAAATAAAAGTCTGCAGCAATTTCCAATGCAGCCAAGCTTTAATAATACCACAGACGTCAAAGAAACATCAGCTGATTATACGTGTTTTCTCCCTGACTGACCCCAGTAATGATCTCAGTGTCCGACTGAAGCACCAGAAACACCAGATCCAGAGCTCTTCTCCAGGCTTCACACTTCACCGTCACGTTATCATACACACCGAGTCCATCTGTGACTCCTATATCTGTGTGTCGTCTCATCTGATGTGTGATAGACGTCCAGGCCTCTGTTCTATTCGCCACCGAGCCGCTGTTCAGCATTACAGTAGAGATGAAGTCCATCCAGGCTTCAGACATCAGCTCCAGGACCGCACTGTCATGAGGGCTTCTGAAACAAGCAGTGTGGTTTTAAAGTGCCATATTTATGTGCACTTATGCAAAGAGTGAAATAGGTGTCTTGCTTACAGGGTGTCAAATTTTTCAAGTCCAAATACTAAAAAATTCTTAAATATTTTATAAACAAGCAAAAAATGGCTTGTTTTCAGAAATTATGGGTCAAAATTAAGTGAGTTTTTCCGTAAAACAAGCTAAATAATCTGCCAATGAGATAAACAAATTAGTCAGAGACGTAATATCACTTTGCTGACCCCATTGGTAGATTATTTCGCTTGTTTTAAAAGAAAAACTCACTTAATTTTGACTCAATATGTCTGAAATCAATTAGGGAGCTTTCACACTAGCACTTTAGGTCCGCACCCGGGTTCGTTTAACGTCATAGTACGGTACGTTTAGCTAGTGTGAACGTGTCTTCTGAACTCGGGTGCACACCCGTGAACCGTACCCGAGTCCGCCTTATGTTGTGTTCACACCAGACGCGGAACGCGCGGATAAATCTAGCTATTCGCGCGTAAATAGCCACGTGAACATTTTACTCGCTTCATTCGCTTCAAATCCGCTTCATTTGTGCGTCAATTTCACGTCAGAACAGACGCGGATTCGCGTGATGGGCAGGGCTTCAGTCTGCCTGGTGACACTAGCTTCATTGCTAAATGGCTAACATGGACTTTATGAAGAAAATAACAGTGTTTATGTGCTTAATGAAGACTGAAAAACAGCGTCGATATGTTTAGGACCGTCTCTGAGTCCACTAGATCCTTTCAGAGATGCATCCAGCTTTATGAGCTCATAAACTCCACCAGAAACTTTACCTGGCTGACGGAGGCTTTCAGCGGTGCTTCTGACTGAGCCAAGCCCAGTTTGATGAACTTTTTGCCGATGTCGGCTGGAGGATTTCCCCCAGGACACCAACAACAGGCGATGCGTCACAATCACGGCCCCACAAGAGCAAGCTCCTGATTGGTTAATGCGGCGTGAATGTCCGCTGAAGTTCAGATTTTTGAACTCGGGCGATTCGCGCGTCAAAGGCGCAAAACGCTCAATTCGCACCATGCTATTTGCACGTATCGTGGCATTCGCACCGCGCCATTCACGCAATTCGCATCATTATCGCTGCGCCGGATGTTTATTCGCGCGTTTACATTGACTTAACATGAAAATCACTCGCGTTTGACGTGCGTTCCGAGTCTGGTGTGAACGCAGCATAAGGGTGCTTTCGCACTTGGTTCAATTGCCTGGACCGTATCAAAGTTTGATTGTCCCCCCTTGTCACACACACACACATACGAATGAGCGTTATGAAAACGATAGTTTGTTGTACAGTTGGCGGTTCACTTCCATTATTTGGCAGTTGGTGACGGTCACAAAAGCAAAGCGTCAAAAGACTTCCGCACATCCCGGTCAATTTGCTTTTACTGAATCTTTTAGTTTTGGACATACAGAAAGCGACTCACGTCTATCTGCCGCAACCATATTATAAACATTCAGAACATCACACAGTAGCCCCTTTCACACATACAGACCTTTCCGGAAAATTGCCGGCAATTTTCCGGAAAGGTTGTATGTGTGAACAGGTCCTTTTTGAAAATACCGGTAAATTCGCTCTGGCTATTTTCCGGAAAGAGAAGTTGTAACATTACCGGCAATTTGCCGGAATGCTGCGCTGTGTGAATGCAGAAGGAAGATTGCCGTAATAATCGCGTGCACGTCTAGAACATGCTGACGTGAGACGTCTGCTTTAGCCAATCACAACAGTCAGACGCATTTACGTCCGCGCGGTTTATGAGAATAAAAGCCTTTGAATATTTTTCCAGACACATTTATCTGCTAGAAGTTAGTCAGATCACGTTTCTATGTTCTTCTTAGTGCCAACTGTGTAAATAACCATCGATGAGATGCTTATGATAAGCCGTTGTTTGTTTACCTTCAAGCTTTGCGTGTGCCTGTGAAACAGCCTGTGAGCGCCTGCACACGCTCATATTATGAACATCTCGACATGCGAAAGTGATCCTGCAAAAGTTGTTCACAATATTGATCATCCACAGAGTTTGTAATTTAGTCAAAGGTTTACAAACACAAGCGCAGCCGTTTAAAGCTCATTTGTGGTGAATGATGTCAGAATTTACCGGTATTTTGGAATGGATGTGTGAATGCTCTTTTCCGGCAAATTTCCGTAACGTCCTCGCCTGTGTGAACAGCGCTTTTTTGAATATACCGGTAAAGTCGTTCTGGAAATTTTCCGGATATTTACCGGTATCACTGTGTGAAAGGGGCTAGTGTCTGCAGAAGCTGATTTTAGAAGAGACAAGAAGAAATTATCACTGTGTTTGCCCTGGCTCAGTCCCGCTTGTCACCAAGGTACGATACGTCACACACACACACACACACACACACACACGCGCACGCAAACGAACGTTATGAAAACGATAGTTTGTTGTACAGTTGGCGGTTCACTTCCGTTATTTGGTATGATTGCATTCATACCAGAAGTGAACCGTACCAGAGTTCGCATGAACCGTACCCCAGACCACCTCTTTCAGGCAGACTCGGGTACGGTTCACAGGTGCGCACCTGAGTTCAGAAGACACGTTCACACTAGCTAAATGTACCATACTATGACGTCAAACGACCCCAGGTGCGGACCAAAAGTCTTCGGGTGCTTTCACACCTACACTTTTGTTTCGGAACGTGTCTCGTTTGCCCAGTTAGCGCGGTTCGTTTGGCATATGTGAACAGGGCAATCGCGCTCTGTTCCATGCCAAAGTAATCGCTCCGAGATCGCTTGAATGAGGTGGTCTCGGCTCGATTGAAACGAACCCTGGAGCAGATCGATTGCATTGAGAAAGCGATCCGATCCGAGCGCGGTTATATCACAGTGTTTTATGGATATGTAATAGGCATACGGCTATAAGAAGAGAGAATTATGAGTAGGGCGGGAAGTTTCGCGAGTCTCCGGATGCCCGCAAACGAGTGATGATCTCCCGGTAATCTCGCGTCTCCCTCCCGGTCCTCAAATAGGCTATGTCGCGCACCCTTCCCCACCGCATCTCTCCGCAGACACATCGCGCGCGCACCCTGTCAATCACCACCAAACCACCACCTCTCCTGACAGCTGAGCGGGACGCTGCAAAATAAACCCTGACACCCTGACTAATGTGAGGAGAGTTTACTCGCACGTGACTTGTTTTTAGCTCTTTTGGTCCGATTAGAAACTTTGCAGTGTGAAAGCGAACCGCTCCAAGAGCAAAGAGCAACAATGTAACAATTGTAATCTCTGTTTCGGAACAACTGAATCGATTCACTGGTGTGAAAGCACCCTTCGTGTGAAAGCTCCCTGAAAGAGGTGGTCTGGGGTACGGTTCATGCGAACTCTGGTTCGGTTCACTTCTGGTATGAATGCAATCGTACCAAATAACGGAAGTGAACCGCCAACTGTACAACAAACTATCGTTTTCATAACGTTTATTCGTTAACGTTTCATAACGTTCATACCCTTGGCAAAGGATACCAAAAAAGTGGTACGGTACGATTCAATTTTAGGTACCTTTTGACTGTAGAAACGGCCATAAAAGTGTACCCAACCAAACCGTACCACTCAGTGGAACCGGGCCATTAGACTTTGATCCTAATTGTGGCGTTTTGGTGACTGTTGCTTTAAATTCAAATGAGATTTCAGAAGAGGGCGGAGCTACAAATGCCTGTGTCAGCATAGTGGCAGATTCAAAAATAAGACTAACGTCCTATGCTAATGAGGGAGAGATGGTCACTTGTGGGCGGGGCTTCCCCCTCTGATGACACGTACAAGGGGAGAATGTCAATCAAAGTGTTTCTGCAGACTGTTCTTATCAAGTCTGATTATAACGAATAAAATTAGTTCATGTTTACCATTATGAGCTGGATATATTCACACACTGCTGACACACAACTGTGTTTAACCCCCTTATAAAAGTGATTTCTGCATAATAGCTCCCCTTTAAATAAACATAACAAATTACCTGTCAGGGTGCAGCTGTGTGTACTGTCGAAGCCGGCGTATGCAGATGAGTTCAGTGACTCCAGCGCCATGCAGAAGTTTCCCATCTGTGAGCGCATGCTGCAGCCGGTGCGCGCAGCTCCAGAACTCATCCTCCAGCATCTGCAGTTTAGCAGACACAGAGCTGCATATAACCGCAGTGACCAGAACCGAGCAGTCAGTGGTGATGCTCACAATATCAGATCTCCCACTGATCGACTCTTTCCTGAGCCTCAGCCCTCGGCCCACGCGGCGCTCATCCAGCTGACAGATGTAGGACACCGGGACGGCTCCGGTGCATGTGCTGAAATGCTTCAAAACGCTGCTTTTAACACCTTCAAGAATCAGAACGTCTTTGCATCTCTGTTTCAGATCCACATCAACCACACCGCTCACAAACACAACATCAATACTGGAATCATGCAGGAGTTTGTATGCATTTTCAATCCAGGATTCCTCAGTGATGAACAAATCGGTGATGTGCTTGATGTTTCCAGGCCTATTAAAGCCCACATGGCGATATTTCTCAGATAAATCGCCGTTTATTAAAGCGATATTCAATGGACGTCCCTGAAGGCGCTGAACTTGGGTCGTCTGTTGGACTGAGAGCAGTGTGACATACCCACGCAACACACACGCATGATCTTCAGATACGCCTGGGATGCAGCACGTTGCCAGATTGTGTATATCCAGATGTGCGCGGTTTTGCAACTCATACGCTTTTAAAAGTAAATGCATGGAGGAGCATCCGTGGCTGACGGCTTGTGCGATGACAGTGACATCATGATGTGTGTGTTCGGTTTGTGCATTAAAGTGTCTGCTGTGTTTGAGGGTCATATGCATGCTTTGATTGTCCAATTTAATATCTGATTTCGTAAAATCTTGCATAGTAACTTCTGATTGTGTGTGTTCAGTTTGTGCATTAAAGTGTCTGCTGTGTTTGAGTGTCATATACATGCATTGATCATCAGATTTATCATCTAACTTCCTAAAATCTTGCATATTGTGTTCAGTTTGTGCATTAAAGTGTGTGCTGTGTTTCAGTGTCATATCCATGCATTGATCAATAGATTTAATATCTGATCCCTTTAAATCTTGCACATTGACATCTGATTGTGTGTTTTTAGTTCGTGCATTAAAGTGTCTGCTGTGTTTGAGTGTCATATGCTTGCATTGATCATCAGATTTATCATCTAACTTCCTAAAATCTTGCATATTGACATTTGATTGTGCGTGTTCCGTTTTTGTATTAATGTATCTGCTGTGTTTGAGTGTCATATCCATGCATTGATCATTAGATTTAATACCTGATCCCTTAAAATCTTGCACATTGTCATCTGATTGTGCGTGTTCAGTTTGTGTATTAGCATATCTGCTATGTTTATGTGTCATATCCATGCACTGATCATCTGATTTAATACTTAACTTTCTAAAATCTTGCACATTGTCATCAGATTGTGTGTTTTTAGTTCGTGCATTAATGTATCTGCTGTGTTTGACCATCATATCAATGCACTGATCATTAGATCTAACATCAGATTTCTTAAACTCCTCCACACTGACCGCTAACTGTGTGCATGCATCCAAACACTCCTGCAGTCCTCCCCTCATGGCTGATTTAATGTCCGACACACTGATTCCTCTGTTCAGACACTCCAGAGCGACTCGGCTCCAGGCTCCGGCCAGAAACATCAGCGTGTTCGTGCCCGAGTGGAAGAGCTTCTTCTGGGCCAGAACTGTCTCGTGCAGCAGCTGTCCGACAGATCCGTCCAGCTCCAGGTGTTCCAGCAGACGTGGACAGGATCCGATTAAAACTGCATCCCCGGCGTCTTCATCTTGAATGAACTTCAGCCGTTTGTTTGGACCTAGAAATGCATGAGCGGTGGATGTGATGGCCTGCAGCTGCTGGAGGCCGATGTGACGCCGCTGAGAGAAAAAAAAAAGAGGAGATAGTTTGTAAAAATATTGAATTATATAAAGAAAAGGACACACTTTGTGTTCCAGTGTAAATTATACCTTGCTACGTGGTCAGGGTTAGGATGAGGGTCAGGTTTAGGGTTAATTGCATGAAATTATGCATCATTTATAGTTATTACTACATTAAGTACATGGATCATACAATTACTGAAATGAAGTTGACAATTTAAAAAAAAATATGAAATTAATAATAAAGACAAATAATAGTGCAAACGTATTTTAATAATAATATAATATAATACTAATAAAGATGTTATATATGAAGTTAATAATGTCATTATTCAACGTTTATTAAATATTACTCATCTTTTAACTCTGCATTTAATAAGAATTACAATTAAACTAGCACTGCTTCAGTTGTGCTCTCTTCTCACATAGATTAAACCCCATTGTAACCCTTAAAGTGTGAAATAAGTTAGGAAAGACAGCAAATGCTTTCTTTGTAGCTACAATGAGAAAACTGAATGTTTCTGAATGACAACAGTCGATAACAGTGCATCCAGCATTAGCAAAGTAGCTTCTATTGTACTTCATGCAAGCAAAACAACGCACTTTCAAATGATCTGGGTATCATTTTGCTCAAAATCCGAGTCAAATCCAAGTTTGTACACGAAAGCTTTCATAAATAACGTCCTGATTGAACTGAATCGTTACAAACCTTCATCGCAAAGCTGCACTGTTTACAACTCGGGTCCATGTTCTGAAATGCGCACGCGCACTGCACTAGCACACGGCTTCTATTGAATAGTTGCTAAGAGACGGACGCCAAACGAACCAAGCTGTCCATCAAACTCAACACATCCCGCCCGCTCATGTTTGATTGGTAAAACCGTAAGCACCAAGAGTAGCTACGCCTGCTATTGGATCAATCAGCTGTCACTCACATTGGGACCACGCCCAGTCTGCGCGCTCGAGGAAGCCACGACAGTTGCTGACAGCGTTTCCTTCTGTTTACTAACATCTCACGCAGGTTACAACACGGTGCTTTTATTCTGCGCTTTTTATCAAAATGGTAAGTGTTATTTAGGTTACTTTTAATACTTTATTAACGAATTCGTGTCAGTATAATGTATTTAAAAGGTTAACACGCTGTTTGTTAGCTAAACAGTTAGCTTGTTGGCGTTATTGTTATGGAAACCAGCGGCTATTCGCTTTATAAACAGTAAAACAACAGAGTAAAAACAGTTTAATTTACATTATGAATAAAACATGTTTAATTTGAATTACACGGTTATTCTTTACAGTATGTGTTGAATCTAATTAATTACACTTAAGTTAATGTAAATCTACGTGTGTGATTATGAAACTAATCCATCAACCCAGATTACAGATTAACAACGAGTGAGTAAAGTATGTAAAGGTGTGATTAAGTGGCCTTTATTTAACCTATTGATTGAAAATCCAATGTTGAGGCAAAAGATGCAAAACCAGATTAAACATGAATGCAAACATATTTACATTAAAATAAGACATTTCGCATCAACATTGCATTGCTATTTTTTCCTTTATGAATATTTTCTGCTCACAAATGCTCCATTTATTTCAATATTAAACATTAATTTTCTTTTTGAATATTAAGAACTGCTTTCTGTGTGAAAATATTGTAAATATAATGTATTTATGTGATTCAAAACTGAATTCTCAGCATTATAAGTCACTTTGGGTAAATGTTTTTGCCAGTGATTGAATGTAAACGTAAATATAATCACATTACATAATTAAATATGAGTTTTTGAATATCCTAAGATTGTTTAGAATATAAAGCCTAAGCTTAAAGAGACAGTGCTCTGCATATATGAATACAAACATCACAAATCTATCTTTTAAATGAACATTTTCTATGGGATGCTTTACAATATTATATATGTACATATATGTATAGAGGTAAAGTTGGTTTTATATTCGCATATTCGTTCATTTAGAAGTCTCTACATTGTTTACCATGTTACTTTGAATATTCAATCGGAATTAGCATGCAAGTATGACTTCTAAACAACATTGACACTATGCAATTCACTGTAAACAATGTTGTACTTTGATGGTCATTTGCTGCTAATATGATTTCGCTATTTACAATTTTCAAATAATACTTTTCTGAAATTACATTATTAAGGAGAATGTCTGAATATCCGAATATAAAACCAACTTTACCTCTATCATATATGTCCGTTGCTGAAGCCAAATCTGGAGCTAATCTACCAAAATAACGTATAATGATCTAAAAATTAGCCCACCTAAATGTATTTGTTAGGAAAAAATATAAATTAAAATGTAAAAAAAGAAGTGTAAAAATCAAGAGAAACAAAAAAATTATAGTTAAAAATTTGTAGTTTTGTATTTTCTTTCTATTTCTAACAATCTTTGGTGACTAAAATATTATTCAAATAAATATATTGGTCTATTAAATCTGTTTTGTTTAAATGCACCAAAATATATGACCTTTGTTCCCTGAGAAATGGATAAAAGTATTAATTTTCAAAATGCGATGTACTCGTTTATGCTGAACATATGAATTATGAACATAAACACACATAAAATATAAAGAAAACCCATGATAATCAACATATAGGATGTGTCTGCTCACTTATTTCTGCATTTGCTCTTCTGTTGCACCTCCAACAATGTTTAAGTTCAGTTGATAGTCTTATTTGATTAATACATGACATGACTATTTCAAAAACAGTTTCATAAAACTTTAAAAACATAATTTAAAGTGTAATCTTATCGCCCCCTGGTGGAGACGTGTCTGAATCTCTCTTTTTGCTGTTATTTTCAAGGCGTCCGGCTTCAGGAAAAGCAGTGCTTCAGCAAACCAGAGGAAGAAAGCAGGACCCAAACCAGAGCTGACAGAAGAGCAGAAGCAGGAGATCAAAGAGGCGTTCGATCTGTTCGACACAGACGGCTCTGGAACCATCGATGTCAAGGAACTGAAGGTACAGACACTCTGAGACTCTAGTGTTCGCTATTGAGAAAGTGGATGAATCTTGCCATTACATAACACTGAAATCTGCTAAGTGACTAGTCTTACTTCTTATTCACTACTGGTTGATTAAATGTCCCACAACCCTGAGGTTACATCCATAATCTGTTATCAGATTATATGAGCCAGCCTAGCGAAAGGGATGCTTGCAGTTATCCTCATCAGTTTGCATTTATGATATCTCTGTTGATATTATAATGTGCACTTTTTGATGCAACAAAAACATTACAAATGTTGTCAAATTGCTTAATATTTAAATATTTTTGCATTCAAATGTGTATACAGTTGAAGTCTGAATTATTAGCCTCCCTGAATTATTAGTCCCCGTTTATTTCTGTTTAATGGAGAGCAGATTTTTTCAATACATTTCTAAATATAGTAGTTTTAATAACTCATTTCTAATAATTGATTTGTTTTATCTTTGCCATCATGACAATAAATAATATTTGACTAGATAATTTTTAAGACACTTCTTAAAGTGGCATTTAAAGGCTTTAATAGGTTAATAAGGTGAACTAGGCAGGTTAGGGTAATCAGGCAAGTTATTGTATAATGATGGTTTGTTCTGTAGACTATCAAAAAAATATATAGCTTAAAGGGGTTAATAAATATTGACCTTAAAATGGTGTTTAAAAAATTAATAACTGCTTTTATTCTAGCCAAAATAAAACAAATAAGACTTTCTCCAGAAGAAAAAATATTATCAGACATACTGTGAACATTTCCTTGCCCTTTTAAACATAATTTAGGAAATATTTAAAAAAGAAAAAATCTTTAAATTTATGCTTTAAATTTAACATTTTGCAATAAATAAATATAATATGTTGGGGAAAATAATTAACTAATTTATTAGACCGTTATGCACTGTCATTTATTTCATAATAATGGAATTATGATTTGTTTTTCATCCAAAATGTCCAGTATTTAAAAATGTCTCTACATGTATAGTTTTATAAAGAGATTTTTACTCTTTCATAATTGACATTTTATCCTGAAATGTCATTTTAATATTAAATAATACATTAAATAATGAGCATCAGAATTTTTCCAGCTTATTAATTACTATGACTTAAATACTATTACTAAATACTATGACACATTTTCTGAAATCTTATGGTTATTTTGAACATTAAACAATTAAAAGAAAAACACATTCTTTCAAAATATCGCCTCAGTGATCATGAACTAGAAATAGAAAAGGGCAGACATAAAAAATCCTGGACCCCTAAAAAACAGAGAATATGTAAACAGTGTGACACAAACCAAATAGAGGTTGAGACACACTTCCTTCTGTTCTGCCCTAAATACACCACGACTAGAGAAATATTTTCCCCCAATTTGAAACATTGACTTATTCATTTTTCAATTTAAATGATTCAGAAAAAACTTTACCATGTACTCGGAGAGGATGAATTGACATCTAGACTAGCTGCAAAATATGTATACATACACACCATAAGAAATGGTTAATGTAAATTCATTTATCTTATTTAAATAATTTAAACTTATTATTATTATTATTGTTGTTGTTGTTGTTGTTGTTGTTGTTGTTATATTTATCAAAGTTTTTTGTCATTATTTCTTATCTACTGTATTATTATTATTTTTTTGATGGTTTTAATATATTACATATTTAAAGTGCTTTGGCAATACTGTACTGATTCTTATGCCAATAAAGCAACTTGAACTTGAAAATGGGGTAGAAATATGTAATTAAATATGCACTAATTTGCATACATTTACAGAACAGAAAACTGAAGATTGGAAATGGGCAAATTCAATACTCTTATTTATTTATTTATTTTTCAACATATTAAATGTTTATCACTTCATTAACCTGAATATACAGTCAACAGAGATAAACACACACACACACACAACATGTTTTTCAGTAAAACATTGTAGGGCTGCACAATATTTAGTTTCAGCATTGATATGATCTGGAATGTAAACATTGACATGATTTATATTTAATTACTGAAGGTCTGTACCTCAATATTATCAGACTCCACCAAAAACCATAAAGCGCTGCTTGGTTCATTTTTATCTTTGTTCTGTTGTTTTCATCTGTGCTTTAAAATAGTTTCTGCACCTACAAAATCATCCAAATCCATGTGCAATTATGAAATTCTTTACAGATAGAATTTTAAAGTCATCTTGAGAAATTATATTATCACTTTATATTGCAGAAAAACAAAAAAAAATCGCAATGTGAGTTTTTTCAAATATCGTGCAGCCCTAAAATTTTGAATAAATTAAGTCAGATTATTTTTTGATTCTTAAGTGAAAGATGAGCACAAAAACACCTCCTGGTTCCCATTGTTACACTGCATACTAACCCAGTGTCTGACTGTTGTCATCAGGTTGCGATGCGAGCTCTGGGGTTTGAGCCGAAGAAAGAAGAGATAAAGAAGATGATCGCTGATATTGATAAAGAAGGATCGGGCGTAATCGGCTTCAGCGATTTCCTTTCTATGATGACACAGAAAATGGTGAGCAAACCAAACAATAACAGAACAATCTACAGTAAATCTGACCGCTGGAGCGCACCGCAGGCTCTGCAGAGAACGACGCCAATGAGTCTTCACTGTATGATGTGATGTGAACCACTGGACTGACAGAGTCCAGCTTCAATCTAAATTATGAGTGAAATTTGAATTCTTTTTCTAATATTTCCCAAGTGATGTTGACAGAGCATTTTTCACAGTATTTCATATGTAAAATTGAAAATGTAAAATCTGCTGAGGTCAATAATAAAATCCTTTTTTCTGATTGGCTATATTAAATTTCATAGCATTTAAGACCGGCAAAAATAAGCTTTAAATATAATATTCATTCATTCATTTTCCTTCGGCTTAATTCCTTATTTATCAGGGGTCACCACAGCAGAATGAACTGCCAACTATTCCTGCATATGTTTTACGCTGCGGATTGCCTTACAGCTGCAACCCAATACTGGGAAACACCCATACACTCATACACCACAGCCAATTTAGTTAATCAATTCCCCTATAGCGCAAGTGTTTGGACTGTGGGGGAAACCGGAGCACCCGGAGGAAACTCACACCAACACAGAGAGAACATGCAAACTCTACACAGAATTGCAAACTGACCCAGCCGGGACTCGAACCAGCATAGATTTTGGTCATACTTCTGCTCTAAACGTTGTCATTTGTGTGTGTCAACAGAGTGAGAAAGACTCAAAAGAAGAGATCCTGAAGGCTTTCCGGCTGTTTGACGATGACTGCACTGGGAAAATCTCCTTCAAGAACCTGAAGCGAGTGGCTAAAGAGCTCGGAGAGAACCTGACGGATGAGGAGCTGCAGGTGAGTTTTGAATACAGTAGAAGTACACATCGACTGTGAGTGACGTCACTTCCCAATACAAACACGCCCAATGAAATATCCCCTCCCCTGTCGTGTGATTGACAGGTTTGAGTGTTGGCATGGGAAATTCAAATGCAAAAGGATTTGCGATTCCATTAGAGTTTCGTCATGTTACATGCACGACGTGGAGAAAATGAAGCAATTATTGTTGGCCCATAGACACATGGGAAATGCATTTGCAAATGGACTTTGCTTTTTCATTTGGAATGTGGCAGTCACTGCACGTAACGAAAGCGGAAATGCAAACGCTAATGCGGGATTTGCAATTGCATTTGGATTATGACACAATTTATGCAGACACATATGAAAAATGCAATTGCAAATCCTATTTGAAAATTTACATGGATATACTTGCATATATTATTAGCCCCCTTCAGCAATATTAGTGTTGGATTGTCTCCAGAATAAACCACTGTTATACAATGACTTGCCTAATTACCCTAACTTTACCCTAATTACCCTAGTGAAGCCTTTAAATGTCACTTTAAGCTGAACACTAGTGTCTTGAAGAATATCTAGTCTAATATTATTTACTGTCATCATGGAAAAGATAAAATAAATCAGTTATTAGAAATGAGTTATTAAAACTGTTATATTTACAAATGTGTTGGAAAAAATCTTCACGTTTAATAGATATTTGGGGGAAAAATAAAAGACAGTTAATAATTCTGACTTCAACTGTATGTAAATATTTTAGTTTTGTATTTTTGGGGGATTTTATATGTTTTATTTATATATTCAATATTGTTACACAGTGAGTCTAAATATAATATGTAAATACAAACTTTTATTTTATATGCAATTAATTATTTGACAGCACTAAAATAAAGTAAACGTAAAATAAATATTGTCTTGTTTTTATAAATAATTAGTCAAAACTAAGTGAGTTTTTTCTTAAAACAAGCGACATGATCTGCCAATAAAATCATCTTGTTTTTAGTTGGAAAAAAGTTTGTTTTGCTCACCCTCATTGTCAGATTTAGCTCATCTTCAGGAAAATCTCACTTCATTTTGACTCGTTATTTCTGAAAGCAAAACAATATCATTAGTTGTCCACAAAATGCTTTATAAGATTTAGCAAATACGATTTATTTGATATTTGGACTAGAAACAAGACAAAATAATTAGAAATTTCCTCTAAATTTTCTTTTTCCAGTATTTCCCAAATGATGATTTCTCACAGTATTTCCTATAAAGTTTAATCTTCTGGAAAAAGTCTTATTTGATTTATTTCAGCTAGAATAAAAGCAGTTCTTAATTGTTTTAAAGCCATTTTAAGGTCAATATTATTAGCCCCCTTCAGCAATATTAGTTTTGGATTGTCTCCAGAACAAACCACTGTTATACAATGACTTGCCTAATTACCCTAACTTTACCCTAATTACCCTAGTGAAGCCTTTACATGTCACTTTAAGCTGAACACTAGTGTCTTGAAGAATATCTAGTCTAATATTATTTACTGTCATCATGGAAAAGAGAAAATAAATCAGTTATTAAAAATGAGTTATTAAAACTATTATGATTAGAAATGTGTTGAAAATACATACAGGAAGGCTAATAATTCTGACTTCATCTGTATATGTGTGACATGAGTCATCATGAGCAATCCTGGAGAACACACTACAAAAGGAAACCTCACTACATCATAGAAATAGTATTAAACTACGTTTTCAATTACGGTGTCTGAAAAGTCATTTCATTATTTAATAAGGAATTTAATTAAGCCAATACTACTTCATTAAAGGTCCCATGAAGTGCACTTTTTTATTTAATGTTTGACATAAGCTTGGTTCAAACATAAAGACAGGGCGGGACATATATTAGCTCCTCCCCTTTAATATATAAGCTTCGTCCTTTTAAAGAATAGCAAATATATTGCAAATAGCAAATATTCTAGAGATTTTACACATTCATTACTCGATATATACTTTATTCTCTCACTTAATTCCTTGCTTCTTAAACATCTGCAATCAATTTGGTTAATGTGTATTAGTTACTAACATTAATGAACAACATTACTGCTTTTAACACAGGA
The DNA here is from genome assembly GCF_052040795.2 of Danio rerio. Lineage (NCBI taxonomy): Eukaryota > Metazoa > Chordata > Actinopteri > Cypriniformes > Danionidae > Danio > Danio rerio. The sequence goes on along the minus strand of NC_141034.1, from coordinate 1,626,426 downwards.
AATGATCGACGAGGCCGACAGAGACGGTGACGGGGAGATTAATGAGCAGGAGTTTCTGCGGATTATGAAGAAAACCAATCTGTACTGAAGCTGTAAACGCCTGACGCTCTCAAACACCTATAAGCCTCTTAAAGGACCTCAAGTGTTGCTCTCTTTTCTACGAAGATGTAAAAATGTTTTAAGCTATATGTATTTTGTACTATATATTAAATAAAATGTATTTGAGTCTGATGATTGAACTCAATTCAGTTTAAATGAATCAAGGATTTTGGGGGATTAACAGTTTTATTGATTCTTGAAGTCCTTTCTACAAGTTTCAGCTCAAAATAGCGCACAGATAATGTTCTCTAACTCTCTGAAACTGACCCTCTTAGGTTTTGATCTTAATTGTGGTGTTTTGGTGACTGTCGCTTTAAATGCAAATGAGATTGTGCTCTTTTCAGAAGAGGGCGGAGCTACAAATGCAATAGGTGCCTTTTAAGCAAAATACAGAATAATTTACAATATCTCTGTACAGAATCAAACCTTTTCCCTGTTAACTAACCCGAGCAAACTAGTCCCCAACTAAAACCTTGCGGTCATAACTTGGCTATAATTAAATATGATTAAAACCTTCGATATACAATAGACAGAAAGTGAGAAATAAAACAAATAAATGAGGAGAATAAATAAAATTTGGCCTTATGAACGTATCAAATTTGCACTGTCAGGATATATTTCTCTCTCATTGTAATCTTAGAAGGATTTTGTGTTTTAATTAAGGCTTTGTTGCATCATTCAGTTCATCAACATAGAGTTTTAACAATTCGACAAACAGCATTAAAGCTAATGTATCTTCAATATGAATTAAAACCGGGATCCAATTTATTCAAAAGAAAATCTGCCCATTTTTAACCCAAGTTTAACATTTGGCGCAACAGAATTATTAAATAAACCTTGATTTAAACTAGACTTCATCTCTGTTTTACACTAATGAAACGTTTGTGGGGCTGCAGAAGGCTGATGCAGCTTTACTCATTGTGTGCTATAGAGGGCGACCTTACAGATTTATCATGCAGTTTATGCACTTTGGTAACATACACTACTATATCATGCAAAGCTTGGAGTTGGTATCATTTATTTTAGCATCTGAAAACAGTTTAAAAGAGGGTAAATGAATTAATACTTTTATTTAGCAAAGACGTAGTAAATTGATCAAAAGTGATGATGAAGACAATGAAAAAATAGTTGATTTTTTACTTTTGATTTATTAAAGAAAGCTTAAAAATACTCTGCTGTTTTTAATATACAGCTGCTAAAAATAACAGAATTTAATAATTGTTATAACTCAATAATAATACGTTTTTTTGAGCAGCAAATGTTGTAATGGTGATCAAATGGTCAAAAATCACATCAGCTTTAAAAGAAACACTGGAATTAATTACATTATAAAATATATTGCATCAGAAAACATGTTTTACATAGTCAGAATATTTCAAACACTATTTTGGATCAAATAAATGTGGGCATTCGTGAGCAGAAGATGCATCTAACTAACTGTTCTTGAACTTTTGACTTGTAGTGAATATTACATAAAAACATGCGGCATTTATTTTTAGTTTTCTGCATTCAAACTTTCAAGTATCTGTCTGATCCTGTAGGTCATATATTTCAGGTGCTTTTAGAAATTATTTTTAATAAATATATTTTATAAACCACATTATTATGTATTTAACCCCATGTTAACCCTGAAATTTCTTTTTCAAATATTTCCCAAAGCGATGTATAACAGAGCAGGGATATTTTCACAATATTTCCTATATTTTGTCGCATTTGTTTTTGCTTAAACTTTAATTTTCTTTTTTCATTTTGTTTAAGGTCAATGTTATTAGCCCCCCTTAAGTTTTAGTTTTCAATTGACTTCTAAATGAAGCCTTTAAATGTCACTTTAAGCTGGATACCAGTATCTTTAAATAGTAAAATATTACGTACTTTCATCATGACAAAATAAACGAGTTATTAGTTCCAGCTGAAACTCGACAGAGAGAGCGAAAGCTCTCTCCATACAGAGAAACTGCTGCTCTCTGTCACTCAATAAATGGCAGCGATTATGAAACCTCACATCAGTCACACGGTCACATTTATTCTTATTATACCTCCTTGTTGTTTTGTTTTTGATGAAACTGAGAAACTTATAGATGGGAATTTTCATGCAGTAATGAGCATCATTTCATAACCTAAAACACAATCAAAAGTAAATCACAATCTTCAAATGGCAAGGTCACACTCATTCATTTTCATTCGACTTAGTGTCTGATTTATCAGTGGTCGCCACAGCGGAATGAACCACCAACTATTCCAGCATATTTTTTACACAGCGGATGCCCTTCCAGCTGCAACCCAGTACCGGGAAACACCCATACACACTCATTCTCACACACACTCATACACTATGACCAATTTAGTTCATCAATTCCCCTAAAGCACAGGTGTCAAACTCAGTTCCAAAAGGGCTGCAGCTCTGCACAGTTTAGTTTCAACCCTAATTAAACACACCTGATCAAACTAATTGAGTCCTTCAGGCTTGTTTAAACCTACAGTTAAGTGTGTTGGAGCAGGGTTGGAAGTAAACTGTGCAGGGCTTCGGCCCTCCAGGAATTGAGTTTGACACCCCTGCCCTAAAGCGACTGTTGAAGAAACCGGAGCACCCGGAGGAAACCCACACCAACACGGGGAGAACATGCAAACTCCATGCAGAAATGCCAATTGACCCAGCCAGGACTCAAACCAGCCACCTCCTTGCTGTGGGGCAAGCCACTGAGCCACCATGTCCCCCCTATTTATAAGTTCAAAATGGACTAAAAAATATCTTGGAATCGCCTCGACATACGCTGAATTATTTGACCAGTCCCACAGGTTCAGTAAAAACCGACCAGCAGCAGTCAAAACAGAAACAGAAACTCTGCTATTATTTACTGACCAGCTGCTGCTCCAAACCAGTTTATTTTAGGCTTTATTCTGAACACACAAAACCCCACTTTCAGTTTCCATTGGCCTGTGTATTTTTGTCCGTCCGTTTTTTTCTGTCAGCGCAAGTATTTCCCCTTTAGCAGAGCTGTGAGAAAAACAAACGCTATTGGCTGTTTTAAAAAAGGGGAGGGGCCACTCTAAGCCCCGCCCCTCTCTTCATGTTCAGTTGAGATCATGTCAAAAATCTACTGAAAATGCACATTTCAATGCACTTCACGAGAGCTTTACCCCTTGTGTATTGTTCAAATTGACTCCCCTTTGGTTATGTTGGGGCTGTTTTTGCCTCATTGTCATTTTAAGACCATTTTATGCCACTCATTGGTTTTTATGTATGGGCGATATATATACTGCATCACCAAAAATGATTGAGGTCATGTCCATGTGTTGTGAGATAAGCTGATATATTGATTATTGTGACAGGCCTATACTTGAATGCGCAGGTCTGAACTATAAAACACTGACTGTATACTGTAAAACTCTATTGATCAGCTCTAGTGTGTGAACGTGTGTGATGAGAGTCAGGGTTTTTGGCTTTTCTCTTAATAAATCAAACTCAGTCTGGAGGTTATGAATATCAGAAGATTATACTTTATAGCAATATTTTCCAAAAAAGCAGAGACAGCCTAGAGCAGACCCATCTCAGTCTCTCCCCAGGACAAATCCCATGTCCCTCAAATTTGCTATCCTCTTTATCCTTGCTTCCTCCCACCATTGTGTTTTCACAGCTGTATAGTGGTTCAACAGGCCTATCCCGGCTCCTACCTCTTTACGACCCCTTAAAGAACTAAGAACTGTTTTGAGTAGTATCCATGACTAGTATCTATGTTTCAAACATCTAAACTGGACTCTTCGTGCTCTTTTATGACCCCTTTGCCTTCACCTGTCACCTGTTTTCAAAGACATAATGTCATAATGACAATTTAATGTGTCTTCATATAGTTTGGTAAAAATAAATATTCATCAAGACCAAAAACACGACCGTTTTTGGAGCGTTATCTTCAGTAATTTTGTTAGATGAGCTCCAGATTTGGCTTCAGCACTGTCTAATCTAATGTATATGCACAAATATAATAGTGCAAAGCTTCCTATTAAAAAATATGAACGTAAAGGAGAGATTAATGAGGGCTGTACTTATATATGCTGAGCACTGTACGATATATTGCACCAAAATAAATAATATTATTGTCCTTTTAAGACCATTTTATGCCACTATGTATGGCCGATATATATTCCATCACCAAAAATGATTGAGGCGATGTCCATGTGTTGTGTGATAAGCTGATATATTGATTATTGTGTCTGGCCTACTCGAATGCGCAGGTCTGAACTATATAACACTGACTGTATACTGTAAAACTCTATTGATCAGCTCTAGTGTGTGAACGTGTGTGAAGAGCAGAAACACGACCGTTTTTGGAGCGTTATCTTCAGTTACTTTGTTAGATGAGCTCTAGATTTGGCTTCAGCACTGACTCATGTAATGTATATGCACAAATATAACATTGTAGAGTTTCCTATTAAACATATTAACGTAAAGGAGAGATTAGTGAGGGGTGTACTTATATATGCTGAGCACTGTACGATATATTGCACCAAAATAAACAATATTATTGTCCTGTTAAGACCATTATGCCACTATGTATGGCCGATGCAGCCTGATCTCACGAGAAAACGTAAGGATTTATGTTTTGGCAGTTTAGTGGCTAATTCGTACGAGTTAAGTCGTAAGAAATTGTACGATTTTAAAAAGGAGGCGTGGCACCGAACCCCCCAACCACCCCCCCCCCGTCCCCCCAAACCCAACCGTCATTGGGGGATGAGCAAATCGTACTAAAATTGTACGAATTAGATCATACAAATTCGTAGGAAATAGCCACTAAATGAAAAAGTTACGAATTGCCGTGAGATTGTGTTGGATATACAGTTGAAGTCAGAATTATTGGACCCCCTGAACTAGTAGAACCCCTGTTTATTTTTTCCCCCCAATTTCTGTTCAACAGAGAGCAGATTTCTTCAACACATTTCTAATCATAATAGTGTTAATAACTCATCTCTAATAACTTTATTTTATCTTTGCCATGATGACAGTAAATAATGTTAGACTAGATATTTTTTAAGGCACTTCTATCCAGCTTAAAGTGACTTTTAAAGGCTTAACTAGGTTAATTAGGGTAACTAGGCAGGTTAGGGTAATTAGGCAAGTCATTGTATATCAATGGTTTGTTCTGTAGACTTATCGAAAAAAAAGTTAGCTTAAAGGGGCTAATAATATTGACCTTAAAATGGTGTTTAAAAAATTAATAACTGCTTTCATTCTAGCCGAAATAAAACAAATAAGACTTTCTCCAGAAGAACAAATATTATAAGATATACTGTGAAAATTTCCTTGCTCTGTTAAATATAATATGTGAAATATTAAAAAAAGGAACAAAAATCCAAAGGGGGGCTAATAATTCTGACTTCAACTGTATATTCCATTACCAAAAATTATTGAGGCGATGTCCATGTGTTGTGTGATAAGCTGATATATTGATTATTGTGACTGGCCTACTGAATGCGCAGGTCTGAACTATATAACACTGACTGTATACTGTAAAACTCACTTTACCGATCAGCTCTAGTGTGTGTTCAGACAGTGAACGTGTGTGAAGAGCAGAAACACGAGGCAGCGAAATGACTGATGCATTAATGAAATGACTGATCGCAAACCCTAATGACTAACGCAGCAGTAAAAGTGATTTTGCTTTTCACGTCTAAAAGTAAAGACGCAACTCGACCCTTAACATACAGTTCAAGACACTAGGATTCAGCTTAAGGTGACGTTTAAAGTTGCTTAGGTCAAAGTAATTAGGCAAGTCATTGTATAACAGTGGTTTATTCTGGAGACAATCTGAAACTAATATTGCTAATAATATTGAGCTTAAAATGGATTAAGAAAAATTAAGAACTGCTTTTCTTCTAGCTGAAATAAAATAAGTAAGACTTTCTCCAGAAGAAAAAACATTATAGGAAATACTGTGAAAATTTCCTGGCTCCGTTAAACATCATTCGGGAAATATTTAAATAAAACACGCACAAGTCGGGCTAATAATTCTGACTGTCGTCATATCTACGGCAAAATGTTCCGCAAGTCAGTAATAATGCAACAATATCTGCGTAATAAACAGGATTTCAGTCAGTGTTATTTTTCCAAGCTCTCTGCGAAACACAGAGGCGTCGGCGGATCCGCTTGCATCAGGGCGAAAGTTTGTTTACAAGTTTCAGACACTATAAATTGTGAATGGAAAGTAGGAAATGGTAAAGCCGTGTGCGTCAGGGTTCGAGCTTTCACCTCTGTATCTGAAGGTGGGATCGCTCGACTGATAACGGAGCAATGTGTCCATATATAACTGTTTTCAGAGCAAGCGTTTTGTTAATAATACACTTTCTTTGCAAGCTGATGTGTGAATCACCGTGAAATAAAACTGATGCACTTTCTATGAAACCAGAACTAGTGTTGCAGCAACAAAAAAACACTGAATTTTTTCCAAAATTGTGACAGTTTGTTATCATCCGCTCGAGAGTTTTGGATGAATCATTGCAAGTTTTGCACAAAACTACTGACTATAAAGAATTAAAACTGATGCATAAACTCACAATACAAAAAACACCAAACATTTATGAGATTGATTCAGTAGAATACTGGGATTAACGATGAAAAGAGGCCTTTTAAGCATTGAAACAATAATAAATCTTTCCATATTATTATTATTTTCTGGGAAAATTCAGCGTAATAATTAGTTCATATATGTGGAAAGATGCTGTCGGTCATTTTAAGGGCAAGAAGCATTTGTTGACATTTTAAAAGACTGTATTTAAGAATCTATTTAGCTCAGAAATATCATTAATTATCATCTGAAATCTTTATCCTTTGTCTCCATGCCTCAAACCAGCAGGATGTTTTTATTTTATTGTAATTAAGCTATAAGTGTGAATCGCTTTTAAGTAAACAGAAACACACCCAGACCCATAGCTACTGAAAGGTTTTTTTTTCTCAAAAACTGGACTTTTTGCAGCTATTCACCTCATTTTCTATTTAATTATGAGGTTTAAATACTGCAAATACTGCATTTTAATGACATTTTAGGCATTTTTTTAAAAATAGCTTGTTGGCTGAACATCAATCAAACTTTTTGATGCACCAAAATATTTCCTTAAAGATTAATATATATATATATATATATATATATTTTTTTTTAATACTAATTTATTGCATAATTTATCATTAAGAAAAAAATATGATGCTGTAATTTTTTTATTAAAACTGTGGCTTATTTTCATTTATTAGGCAAATAACAAACTGGCCAGCGCATTCATCTTTCCTGAGTTAGAGTGTGGCCATTTGAATAAAATAAATAAATAAATAAATAATTATAATTATTATTTTATTCACAATTTTTTTTAGATTTTTCTTTTGTAAAAAAAGATAAATTAAAAATGTATGGATAACAATAGCCTGATTAATATTATAATTCACTTTAATATGGGCCGCTCTTGGTGCTTTACACCTTTTTATTGATAAATTTTAGTTTCATGACTAAGAATAACAGTTTTTTAAAATGTTTTCGCTATTTATCAACAATACAGAACATCAGTAAAAGATGACTAAACTTTCGTTGGATTGTATGTTTTCTTGCACAGATGTTGGACATGAAAAATAATTGGGTTATTTTCACAATTTATGATGGAAATGCAGTCAAAATAGAACAAATGAGCTCATGTATCTGGACCTTCGTCAGTGGGGGGGTGGTGGGTCTTTCGAACCATCCGAAAAAGAGGCTCTTCAAGCATTGAAACGATAAAAGTAGTAATAAAGCTTTACATATTATTATTATTTTAAAATTCAGCGTAATAATTAGTTCTTTTAAGCACTGAAACAATAAAACTAGTAATAAAGACGCCTTTTAAGCATCAAAACAATAATAAACCTTTCCATATTATTATTATTTTCTGGGAAAATTCAGCGTAATAATTAGTTCATATATGTGGAAAGATGCTGTCGGTCATGTTAAGAGCAAGAAGCATTTGTTGACATTTTAAAAAGACTGTATTTAAGAATCTATTTGGCTCATAAATATTCATTAATCATCCTCTGAAATCTTTATTCTTTGTCTTCATGCTTCAAACCAGCAGGATGTTTGTTTTAATTATTTTAGATGTGTGAATCACTGTGAAATAAACAGCAGCAGACTGATGCACTTTCTATGAAACTAGAACTAGAGTTGCAGCAAAAAACAGCGTATATTTTCAGCAGTTGTGACACAGTCTGTTATTATTGTGTGCTCGAGAGTTTTGGATGAATCATTGCAACGTTAGCACAAAACTACTGACTATAAAAACTAAAAACTGATGCATAAACTCACAGTGCAAAAAACACCAAACATTTATGAGATTGATTCAGTAGAATATTGAGATCAAAGATGAAAAGAGGCCTTTTAAGCACTGAAACAATAAAACTAGTAATAAAGACACCTTTTAAGCATCAAAACAATAATAAAACTTTCCATATTATTATTATTTTCTGGGAAAATTCAGCGTAATAATTAGTTCATATATGTGGAAAGATGCTGTCGGTCATACTAAGAGCAAGAAGCATTTGTTGACATTTTAAAAGACTGTATTTAGGAATCTATTTGGCTCATAAATATTCATTAATCATCCTCTGAAATCTTTATTCTTTGTCTTCATGCTTCAAACCAGCAGGATGTTTGTTTTAATTATTTTAGATGTGTGAATCACTGTGAAATAAACAGCAGCAGACTGATGCACTTTCTATGAAATCAGAACTACTGTTGCAGCAAAAAACAGCGTATATTTTCAGCAGTTGTGACACAGTCTGTTATTATTGTGTGCTCGAGAGTTTTGGATGAATCATTGCAACGTTAGCACAAAACTACTGACTATAAAAACTAAAAACTGATGCATAAACTCACAGTGCAGAAAACACCAAACATTTATGAGATTGATTCAGTAGAATATTGGGATCAAAGATGAAAAGAGGCCTTTTAAGCACTGAAACAATAAAACTAGTAATAAAGAGGCCTTTTAAGCATCAAAACAATAATAAAACTTTCCATATTATTATTATTTTCTGGGAAAATTCAGCGTAATAATTAGTTCATATATGTGGAAAGATGCTGTCGGTCATACTAAGAGCAAGAAGCATTTGTTGACATTTTGAAAGACTGTATTTAGGAATCTATCTGGCTCATAAATATTCATTAATCATCCTCTGAAATCTTTATTCTTTGTCTTCATGCTTCAAAGCAGCAGGCCGTTTATTTATTTTATCGTTGTTAAGCAGATGTGTGAATCACGGTGAAATAAACAACAGCAGACTGATGCACTTTCTATGAAACCAGAACTAGAGTTGCAGCAAAAAACAGCGTATATTTTCAGCAGTTGTGACACAGTCTGTTATTATTGTGTGCTCGAGAGTTTTGGATGAATCATTGCAACGTTAGCACAAAACTACTGACTATAAAAAACTAAAAACTGATGCATAAACTCACAGTACAAAAAACACCAAACATTTATGAGATTGACTCAGTAGAATATTGGCTCACACTTTATTTTGATGGTCTGTTTGTTGAGTTTAAGTTACATTGCATCTACATGCCAACTAATTCTCATTAGATTATAAGTAGACTGTTAGGTTGGGATTAGGGCTATGATTCGTGTAAGTTGATATGTACTTGCAAAGATTCTTATAGTCAGTTAAATGTCTGGATTAAAGATGAAAAGGGGTTTTTCGAGCATTGAAACAATGAAAGTCGTAATAAAGCTTTCTTATTATCTGAGAAAATACAGTGCAATAATTAGTTTATAGATGTCAAAAGATTTTCCCAGTCATGGGTTGCGGCTGGAAGGGCATCCGCTGCGTAAAAACTTGCTGGATAAGTTGGCGGTTCATTCCGCTGTGGCGACCCCGGATTAATAAAGGGACTAAGCCGACAAGAAAATGAATGAATGAATGAATGAATGTCAAAAGATGTTGTCGGTCATACTAAGAGCAAGAAGCATTTGTTTACATTTTAAAAGACTCAAGGATTAATTTGGCTCATACATATTCATTAATCATCATCTGAAATCTTTATTCTTTGTCTTCATGCTTCAAACCAGCAGGATGTTTTTATTTTATTTTGATTTTATTGTTGTTAAACAGATGTGTGAATCACTGTGAAATAAACAGCAGCAGACTCAAGCCCGTATAGCGAGACTATTGAAAGGGGTGTTTGTTTGTTTTTTTCTCAAAAACTGCACCTTTTTGCAGGTATTCACCTCATTTACTATTTAATTATGCGGTTTAAATACTGTATTTTAATAACAGGGTGGTCTTTCAAACCAATTAGCTCCTCCAATTCCCCTATAGCGCACGTGTTTGGACTGTGATGGAAACCGGAGCACTCAGAGGGAAACCCAGGCCAACACGGGGAGAACATGCAAACTCCACACAGAAATGCCAACTGACCTAGCTGGAGCTCGAACCAATGACCTTCCTTCTGTGAAGCCACAGTGCTAACCACTAAGCCACCATGCCACTATATGAGCAATGAGTAGCAGCGTGATATGGCTGTATATCGGCACTGGTGGGAGGTGTGCGTGCCCCCACCAGTGCCGATATACAGCCATATCGCACTGCTACTCGTGTGATATTGTGTTTAAACAACAGTTTGACGGCATAATTGTGTATATAAAAATGAAATCAATCATGGAGAGTCTCAAAAACCCTTTTGTATGAGGAACTACTTTCTTCCGCTGAGCGTGCATCTTTTAAACTGTAGATCTGTAGAGTCTGCTTTTCGCTGGCTGTATGTGGGCGGAGTAATACACAAAGGGTAAAGAGGCTGTACGGGTGCTGATATTAATTTAATATATCACGGCTATCAGCCAATCAGATTCGAGACCCAGACAGAACTGTTTTATATATATATATATATATATATATATATATACATACAAAAAGGAGTGCGTAAATATGTCCGTAAAAGCATGCAATCTTTTCCCCTCTTCTATACTCGCTGCCTACAGTGATGCGTTTACAGCTAATATACGTGCACTGACCCCGTGTTCGTTTCCCCCTCCACAATCGAACCGTTAATCTGACTGAAGATTGACCTTTAAAACCGAAACAAGCAAGAAAAACAAAGCATCTTCTGAGAAATGTGCAGTGTGTGCTGGTGCAGTCGCATGCATATGATGATGATGCTGCTGATGATGATGTTGTGCCCTGAATGCGCTTATAGGAAAATTAGCTTTCACGTCTCAAATAATACTCCCACATGCAGGCCGGCGTCTGGTTTCCTCTAAACCCGAGTGTTTCCACAACAGCAGTGTTTTTGAGACGTGGCCATCTGTTAACCCCTAAATGCCAGGGAAATGTCAGCGCTTCAGATATGAGAATACAGTGATAATTGAGACCCCTTTAGTTGTTAGTCAGCGGTGCTGGTGTCAAGAGCTCAGGCGCTGGTATGTACGTCGGATTCTTTCTGTTTCTTGCTTTTCTGATGATTATTTGCTGTTCTCCGTGTGTTTTTGGATAGATAAATAACTTTGCAATGTGTGTAGTCAATATGCATGCGTAAACATGTATATATACTAGCTTTGAAGGCCATGTGGTGTGTGTTTGAGCATTGAGGTGTTAATGGCGGAGCTGTGTTTTAGTAGAGGTGTGTGTTATTGGGTCACACACGTTGCTGAGCTTGTGAAAGTGGAATTACCTGAGCCAGGCATCGTCGACGTCACCTGTGCACATCTAACACACACACACACACACACATCTATCGCAGATGAAACACACTGCTCAGCTGCTCCGAGTGCCACTGTTTGTGTCAATTTAATGTATAAATTAAATGTTTAATGTATTTAAATGCATGATATAAAGTTTATTGAGTGTATCTGCTGCTTAACGTACAAAATAAAACTTAAAGTAGGTTATAAATGTATGTTGTTTTAAGATAAATGCTTGATTGTTCACATTATGAAGATTTTTTTGTTGTATTTTTAGTAGTCGGCATGTGAAATGGGTCAAAAAAGAGAAGGATAGGTGCTGTTGAATAATTTTAGGACAACTTTGGTGAAAGTTTTTGATAGTTTAAATGTTGACCATGCTGTAGGCAGCTGTGGAAAACAGAGAAAGTTCTTAATTCTCAGTTCCTCCGGATTATTAATTGATGATTTATAATTATTCTAAAAATAATAGCAGATCTTTTTATGCTTCTTTCACTTATTTTAATATGTTAATAAGTTTAACAGGGGTGACACTCAGCACTGTGGCCTCACAGCAAGATGTTCACTGGGTTGAGGCATTTCTGTGTGGAGTTTGCATGTTCTCCAGGTGCTCCGGTTTCCCCCACAGTCCAAACACATGCGCTATAGGGGAACTGATCAACTAAGTTGGCTGTAGTGTATGAGTGTGTATGTGTGTTTCCCAGTACTGGGTTTCAGCTGGAAGGCCATCTGTTGTGTAAAACATATGCTAGAATAGTTGGCGGTTCATTCCGCTGTGGCTACCCCTGATGAATAAAGGAACTAAGCCAAAATAAATAAAAGTTTAACTCAATATTTTTAGTCAGTTTGATTAATGCAAGCTAGAAAGTTGGCGGTTCATTTTGCTGTGGTGACCCCAGATGAATAAAGGGACTAAGCCAAAAAGAAAATCAATGAAGAAATGAAGAAAGAAAGTTTCATTTGATTCAACTAATAAATTTGATGTACCACATTTTTTTTTATTTACGGTGTAATGATAATGATTTATTTTGTTATTTATTAATATTGATGCCATTTAAAAAAATTAATAAATCAAAATTACCAACAAAAATGTAAGCAATTTTTGGCTTGAAAAGGGATGTGTTCATACACATGAATTTAGAAATGTAGATGTTTTGGTGCATTTAAACAAAACAAGAAAAATTATGTAGGTCACAGTATGTCTGATAATATTTTTTCTTGAGGAGAAAGTCTTATTTGTTTTATTTCGGCTAGAATAAAATCAGTTTTTAATTTTAAACACCATTTTAAGGTCAATATTATTAGCCATGCTCAGCTATATTTTTCCAATAATCTACAGAACAAACCATCGTTATACAATTATTACCCTAACCTGCCTAGTTACCCTAATTAACCTAGTTAAATTAGTTTTCTTTATTGGCATTGATTGTTTTGAAATTTAAATGTCATTAACATGCCTGTGTTTTAATTTCTGTAATAACTATGGCTGTCAAGCCAGGATCTTGATGCTTTATTGTGGGTATGTTGTTTACATGAAGAAATCTGTGTTACAAGTTAAACAAAAATTATAATAATGAATTATATTTTCAACTTAAATAGTTTTTGTCTTGTGTTTACATTAATTTTACATTCAATTAGCCAAAATTACAAGTTTTTTAAATGCGATTAACCGCGATTAAATATTTTTTAAAAGTGTGTCTAATTAGTTAATTTTTTTAATCGATTGACAGCACTAATATATATATATATATATATATATATATATATATATATATATATATATATATATATATAAAATACAATTCTAATGCACAGGATTATTGCAACATATATACTTCTTTTATTTATTATTTTATTATTTTAATTAAAATTTTATTTACACACACACACACACACACACACACACACACACACACACACACACACACACACACACACACACACACACACATGCATATAGAGTTTTTGATATATGATATATATGATATTTTTAACTATTATTTTTCATAATATGATAAATATATAGTATTATAAAAAGTTCAAGCAAACAAAACATTATTCCCCTGAATGCCCTCATGCTGAGTGTTAATTGTGCTTCTGACATGATGCTAAACACACAGATTGTGCTCAGTCATGGTAGAGAAGTAGGACAGCTGGAGCCGCACACACACACACACACACAGGCTCTTCCCAGCGGCCGGCCGTCCCCCGCCCACACCCGTCTGATTCCCCTGCGTTTACCGTAAGATCCGCTCAATCCAGCAGCTCTCGCTCTCGCTCTGAATCAGCCGGAAAACTGCTTCAGCTGTGCCCGCGCTCGTGCCCCCAATATCAGCCCGACCCGAACAACCCGACTGTTGTGTCTGAGAGAAAGTGAAAAACAGAAACTCACAGTCAACTCTCAACCGGTACTGCAACTCACAGCTTCATGCTAATGCGCACAGAAGAAAATAACAAACATATGTCTATGACATTATGAATTACATCTCACATGCATGCAGGATCAACAAGACACAATAACTCTTGGAGCAGTCATGCAATTGTTACCAAAAATATCCTACATTAAAGTGATGGTTCACATGCCTTTTTACATGCAGTTAAAGTCAGAATTATTCGCTCTCCTGTGAATTTCTTTTTCTGATATTTTCTAGATTACAGATGCAGGAATTTTTCACAGTATTTCCTATAATATTGTTTCTCCTGGAGAAAGTCTTATTTGTTTTATTTGGGCTAGAGTAAAAGCAGTTCTTAATTCTTTAAAGCCATTTTAAGCTCAATATTATTAGCCCCCTTAAGCAATATTAGTTTTGGATTGTCTCCAGAACAAACCACAGTTGACTTGCCTAATTACCCTAACTTTACCCTTATTAAGTGGTTCTCAAAGTGAGCGTCGGGACAATGAAGGGGGTCGCCTAGTGATTTCCAAAGACCTATTTATTTTTACTAAACCATTACCATATTTTATCCATAACCTACTAAAGAGAAAAAGAGTTGTTTATAGTTACTATATTCTATTTAGTTACTATAGTAGCTTATAGTTACTAGTTCTATTAGATTGCGACCCCTGGGGTAATTACATTATATTAAAGACACAGCAATAGTGTCAGATTGATTTTATAATACCAGGGTAAACTTTCTGGCCCATTTACAGCACTGACATACATAAAAAAATTAAACGAAGAATAGACTTGGGTCTATGGAGTGTGTGTGTATGTGCCATTGCATGCAAGGGTTCTGTAGTTATATCCACCTCAGAGGATATTGGGGGTCGCGAGCCACTGGCATTATCATTTTGGGGGTCGCGGGCTGAAAAGTTTGGGAACCCCTGCTCTAATTAACCTAGTGAAGCCTGTAAATGTCACTTTAAGCTGAATCCTAGTGTCTTGAAGAATATCTAGTCTAATATTATGTGCTGTCATCATGGCAAAGAGAAAATAAATCAGTTATTAGAGATGAGTTATTAAAACTATTATGATTAGAAATGTGCTGAAAAAAAATCTGCTCTCTATTAAGCAGAAATTGGGGGAAAATATAATTCATCTGTATATCATCTAATATTTTTAATCATAAATGCGTTTGACAAAATAATAATGATAATAATAATAATAATAATATAATAATAATATAATAACAGTAATAATATAATAACAATAATAATATAAATATAATAATAATAATAATAATATAACAATAATAATATAAATATAATAATAATAATAATAATAATAATAATAATAATATAAATATAATAATAAAAATAATAATAATAATATAATAATAACAACAATAATAATAATAATGATATAAATATAATATAATAATAATAATATAATAATAATAATCATATTTTAATAATAATAATAATAACAATAATAATAATAATAATAATTCTTCCTTACATTTTTATAGCGCTTTTAATTATAATTAAAATACATTGGATTTACAAAAATTGTTTAATGTACCCGCGTTCGCGTGGGTTTCCTCCGGGTGCTCCGGTTTCCCTCACAGTCCATAGACATGCGGTACAGGTGAATTGGGTAGGCTAAATTGTCCGTAGTGTATGAGTGTGTGTGTGTGAATGTGTGGATGTTTCCCAGAGATTGGGTTGTGGCTGGAAGGGCATCCGCTGCATTAAAACTTGCTGGATGAGTTGGCGGTTCATTCCGCTGTGGCGACCCCGGATTAATAAAGGGACTAAGCAGACAAGAAAATGAATGAATGTTTAATGTAAATGGTTGCAAACACTTTATAAGGGCTGAATTTATCAAATAAGTTAAACATTACTTGTGACTAAATGACTAAAAAATCGAATTTGTTTGCTTAAATTCTGCCCATCTAAATTGTTAGCAGCCACTTACCCTATAAAACACCTAGTAAATCATTTATGAATCTATTTTTTCAGTGCAGTCTCATCTTTCCATTGCAGATCCAGTGTGTCTACTGCACATTCACACATTGCGATTTCAATGCATGAAGGATATATTTGTGCAGCTCTAGTTGATTGTCTTTTTAAAAAGTCAAGTGTTATATTGGAGAATGATGATCAGTCATAGCTCAGACGTCCCCAACTCATTTAACAACACAAATAGACACGAATGAGTCAAGAACAGATGAATGTGGAGCAGCTCCAATCATTTGATGAGAAACGTTTGAGCTCAGATTGAAATCTCTTTTTTATGCTGCTTTAGTGTCACTGCTGCGGGTAGCACAAACTGAAGAGATCTTATTTTCCAGCTTTTGCTTTCATTAGTCTTGATTTCAAAGCAAGCAATGAATGTATTTAATTATTTTTAGGTTTGTTTGTTCAATTGTTTGAGTATTTATTTATTTGCCTATTTATTTGTTTGTTAATGTAATTATTTATTTGTTTGTTTGTTTATTTGTCTAGTTATCTATTTATTTATTTGTCTATTAGTTTGCTTATTTGTTTGCTTATTTGTTTATTTTATCAATTATTTGATTATTGATTTATTTGTATATGTATTTATTTGTTTATTTAAATATTTGTGTATTCATTTATTTGTCTATTTGTTTGCTTATTTTTACATTTGTTTGTTTATTTATTTATTATTTATTTGTCCATTTATTTTCATTTATTTATTATATGTTTATTTTATTTATTTATTTGTTTATTTATTTTATTTGTACATTATTTGTTATTTTTTGTTTGTTGGTTTATTCTTTATTTGTTTGTTTATTTTTTTGAATATGAACTGTAGGTACTGTTTTTTTGTTTGCTTGTTTGTTTGTTTGTTTGTTTGTTTTGCATATACATGTCCCAGTTGAGTACTTTTAGAAAATTGACGGTGTATGTGTGTGTGCGTGCGTGTGTGTGTGTGTTTGCATTCATTACATGTTGAACGATACATGATTAAAATCATGCAAATTAAAAGTTGCTAATTTTTGCAAAATGAGTTCACCCCTCACAGATCTCTCTTTTAAATTCATATACTCTATGGGATGCTTTATTATATTATATTTTTGCATATACAGTACCAAAAGCGAAAACCGGAACTAATCTAACAAAAGAAACTGAAGATCACTTTCCAAAAATGAGTCCATAATATATATATATATATATATATATATATATATATATATATATATATATATATATATATATATATATATATATATATATATATATATATGGGGAAATATTAAATAAAATGTTAATAAACAGGAAAAATCATTAAAATATATAAAATTTAATTGAAATTAAGTATTATTATTACTATTAATTATTTTTGGCAATAACTTGTTTGAATTTAATTATATTATTTTTCTGTTTCTAAAGATGTTTGATGACTAAAATATTATTTTAATAAATATATCTGTTTAATAAATCTGTTATCTTCAAATGCACCAAAATATATAGTCTATATTCCCTCATAAATGGATTCAAATATTGATTTTCAAAAATGCGTGTACTCAATTATACTGAGCACTGTACATATATATGTATATTAATATAACCATATATTTTTACTTTTCCTATTTTGACCTTTCTTTTCCTTTTCATTACCATCAGGTGTGTGTAGATAAATAGAAATAATAGCAAAAAGCCCCAAATCTTACAGTAACATATTTATGGAGATTACCTATATTGAATAACTGTAAATTACTCATGAGCAGCCACTAGTAAATATGCATATATGGTATTGTGTTGCGTGTGTCCGTTAATATCACAGTTTTAGTTCCTCAATATATGTTCCTCATTGGCATTAAAGGGGCAGTTCACCCAAAATTAAAACATTTCTCACCATTAACGCACACTCATGTTCTCTTCCGTTGAACACAAAACCAGATACTCTGAAGAAGCTTGGGAAAAAACAGCCCTTGGCATTCAGGAACATCGCTATGTTTTATACCATACCATAATATGGAAGTCAAGGGCTCTTTAGAATATATGCGCTGTCAATTTGCAGTTTTCTGTATTTTTGTGATTCATGTCTTTATTTTTGTATTTATTTTTATTTATTTATTTATTTATTTATTTATTTATTTATTTATTTATTTATTTATTTATTTATTTATTTATTTATTTATTTATTTATTTTATTTTTTTCTGCTTTTGAATTGCATCATGGGATCTTTCTTAACAAACAACTTTTAACCTTGAAAAGGTATAAAAAGTGACTTTTATGAACATTTTTAATAGTTTAAAGTGCTATATTGTCTGGATTGGCTATAGAAACCGTGTAATAAACACCAGTACATTCTCTGTTATTTAACCAATATATATATATATATATATAAATTGTGTGAATGAGTGTGTATGGATGCTTTCCAGTGATGGGTTGCAGCTGTAAGGGCATCCGCTGCATAAAACATATGCTGGATAGGTTGGCGGTTCGTTCTGCTGTGGTGACCCCTGATTAATAAAGGGACTATAAGCCGAAAAGAAAATGAATGAGTGAATGTAATATTTAAGACCTATCAAATCAGAATTCAAGGCTTTTTAAGACTATTCATAAGGATGACTAAGTATTTTTTCTACACTTTTTGATGACCCATGGGTGCGCTGCAACAGACGAAACCCAAACCGGTTTAAGTGGAGGATTTGACATATGTGTGAACTGCCCCTTTAATATGAACATGAGAGTAGTCCCTGATTTGTATGTACAGTGTAGCAGGTAAAGTCAAAG